>NW_020449418.1:6343954-6413756 GCF_003343035.1 Apteryx rowi
ACATTGCTGCACCAGAGTCTTCCAATGGCCTCTGCTGGTTAATTATTAATTATTTAATAGTAAAGAAGTAGTGCTTGAAATGCAGAGTGGTTCGCCCCGGACTGTAATAATAAAAACGTTACCCCCCGTAAACTCTTTTGTGAGCGGCTCGCCTGCGCGGCTCGGCTACAATGCTTCCTGCTCTCCCGCCCATCACCTCGGCTGATGGATGAGGGCGAGCGCGGGGATGCGGAGGGCCCCCCTCGGCCGGCCCGCTCCACTCCGCACCTCGCCTCGCCTGGGCGCGCTCCCTTCTCGCCGTGCCCACCGCCGCGCRCCCCTGCCCGCGCCGCACCTCCCTGCCCGCTGCTCTAAGGGTGAATTAACTCGCGCCGGGGGCATCCCGCCTGGCTGGCGCGCAACTCGTTCGTGCAGCTTTACGCTCCGCCGCAGCCGCTCCGCGGAGGAGCGGGAGTCAAGCTCATCCAGCCTCAAAGCCCAGCTCTGCCGCCCAACTCTTACCATGGCGCTGGGCAATTCCTGCCATCTCACTGCCTCGCTTCTCTCACCTGGAAAGCGGCAAGCAAGGTTTCTCTCACCAGTGGTGTGAGGGTTATTGCTTAGGAGGGCTGGGCGCTGAGGGAGCTCAGCACTTCTGGAGGAGGAGGAAAAAAAAAAAAAAAAACACAAAAACCCAAAACACACACAACAGCAAAAAAAGCCCCAAACCAAAAAGCACGGTCAGTATGTTTGTACTACAGCTGTGAAAATGAGAAACGCTGTGCCCCGAGCGTTTCGCGCTTGCTAGAAGAGCGCCTCCCAAGCCTACGGATTGGTAGCCAGGCGCCACCGCAGATGTTCTCCGTTAGCAGAGGCCCCGCTCGCGCCCGGGCTCCTCTGCCCATCCGAGGCGAGACTCACACCCGGGCCCCGGCGCCAAAAAAGAAGCTTTTCCCTAGATAAGCAGCACGCCGGCAGYGCTGAGCTCCTCCCTGCTCAAAGTCACACTCTGCAGATCTTATGGCAGCTTCTTGGCAGAAGAATCCTTTTTTTCTTCTTCTTTTTTTTCCTCCTTTCCCTCCCAGCCGATGCTGCATTTCTGGCAGCAGCGGGGCCGCGCTGGAGCGGACGGGCGCGAGGGCGCTCGACGCGGGCGCTGCACCATGCCGGCTCGTCGCGGCACCCAACCCTGTCCCAAACCCTTGGGGGCCTATGACACCCGCAAGGACGTTTCTGGTTCAGCTCCTCACCGCTTGGGCTGACGGCAAAGGCACCACGTTCTCACCCCATGAACACATTCACGCCGAGGAATGAAGCTTTTTGTAGGCATTCAACCTGCAATTTTCTCCCTCACCTTCTCATCTCAGTTCTGCTTTCCATCCTTACCTTAATCTTGCTACAGCTCTGTGAATAATTGACTTGTTGATTCACTGCCTCAACCAAGAGATTGCTAGGGAAAGAAATACAGCATTTCGTGTTGGCCCAAAATGAACGTTTTTGTGTGCCTCACTGCACAAAATGTTTCTTTAACTTAAAATGAAGCATTTTATTTTCAGAGTTATTTTTACCTCTTTTTTYCAATCCAGCTCTGAAGTGACATCTCCAAAAAAAAATAAAAAAATAAGCACTTTGTTTTGAATATACTGAGAGGAAATTTTTGAATTTTTATTTTTTTAGATTATTTTATTGTTTGTAACTTATTGGCTCTGTTTGTTTGTTTGAGGGGGAGGACGGAGAGGGCAGATTGCCAGAATGAGTCATCCAGCCTGGCAGGAAATTGTAAACAATTTCARTTGATTTAAAAATTGCGTTTTGGGGGAGAAAAATCTAGCACCCCCGAAACTTCACTCRGTACAGTGGAATAACTCCCGAGGGACGCACCCCCGAGGAGCCACAGTAGTTAAATCGCCTGTCTGCCCCCTTCTGTGATAATTCCTCAAGGATCGTTTGACRTACGGCAAATCTTTCCATACAGCCACGTCACGCTGGAGCTTCTTTCTGATTTGCTCTTATCACCTTCAAGTCTCTTTCAGATGTTGCCGTTTTCCAAATTTCTCTTCAGCCTTTGTGTTTCTGATTCTCTCGACACAGAGAAAAACCTGTCTCCAGCCCTGTTCCTATCTCATACCTGTCTATGCCGATACCCTCCAGGTCCCCTTGGATTATTTCTCCATCCTTGCTGATACTGGCAAGGCCCATTTTGGCATCAAGTATAAACGTCAATAATATCACCATTTGCTCTTCCTTCTAAATTATTGATGAAGGTATTAAGGCTGGCCCCAACAGAAACCCAGCCCCTAAATCCATATCCATCCGGCAACAGCATCCAGCAGCCTCTCAGGCCGAGCGGCAACGTTGCTCTCCAAGCAGATATGAATCTGCTGCAGGAGTATTTTGAGACAATGTCCTATCTTGCTAAATATATTTTTTAACCGCAAGATTAGGTTGGTGCGGCTGCAGACGAGCGCTGGAAGAAAAACGGTCCTGGGGCTGCTGTGCTAGACTAAACCCCGGGAGCTCTCGTCTCTTCCAGGCTTTCGGCAGCGTTGCGCGGCCCAGGTCCGTCCCGCCAGCACGGACGTGGCTCCAACACCGAGCAGGCTCGGCTGCCCCGCGGGGAGTCCCGCTGCCCGCGGCATTACCTACAGCGAAAGGGAGGCAGCACGGTCCGAGGCAACGTTCCTTGTGCAGGAGCAAAGCAGAAAGGGACACAGAGGCGGGAAAGGAGGGGGCGACGAGCAAGCCACCCCAGGCAGATGGCAGATAAGATTATGCACAGGCCAGGGCAGGAAAACACAATTCCAGTCCATGCGAGTTGCGCACAACTAAAACTCTTTGGGCGTTGGATTTGGCTCTATGGAAACCAGAAGTTTACTCTTCCCAAACAAGCAATAAAACCTCCCTCGATGGGGGTTTAGCCCAGTTTAATGGTGCTGCACGTGGAGACGTCTCTACAAGAAGTGGCCTAAAAGGTCTCCCTGAACACCAGTACGGGGAGAGGAGGGAATGGCTGAACTTAATCTGATATTTGCCAGGGACAGGGAGTTTTCCCTTAATGATTTTTATGTTTAAAAAGGTGCCAGCAACTTCCCTATTCTCACTTGCATTGACTTCATGGTGAGAAACAGCTTGACTAAAAATTGTCCCTTTTCTCTCAACACAGTAGCTCTGTGCAAGCAGCTGGAGATCATCTAGGAAGCTGGGAGAATTTGGGCAAATATATTCTCAGGTCTTTTTTTTCCCCAACACAACTCTTACTGGGATTAGGGAATAAACCTCACCTGTACAGAAAGCAGGCTTCCTCCAGGAAACGCTGCCACTGTAACCGTAGACGGAAAACCATGTCCTCAACAGGAAAGGATCAAACAGAAAACTTCTCGTTAGCCTGTGCTAGTGCACAGAGTGCAGGGACCAGAGGTGGGAAATCTTATATTCTAAGCACCCTTTTAACATTAATTTCTTGTCGTTAATGGAGGCGGCTTAGACCAAAGATGCCTGTCTGCTTTTGTTTCTTTATGTCACACAAAGATACAGATACTGCCCTAACCTAACAAAAAAAATTCTCTTTTCAATTGATGTTTATGCAGCCACTTGAGAATACAATGAGTTACATAATTATTAAATATTATTATAAAGCTGCAGTTCTGGATGAAAGCCTAGTCTCGATGTGTACATCAAGTATACTTAAAATCCTGGCTGAAATGCTTAAAAATAAAAAGTTCTCTCTTGTACCTACAAACTACAGCAGCGCAGCTGTCAGCCTAGCTGCTCACGTACCACAGTACGGAGCTCTGCACCCAGCAGGATGGGGACTTCAAGGGTGGGGAGATCTTTGCGCCGAGCGTGCTCCTCACCTTGGGACTGGACGTGAGYGAGACATCAGTCTCGCTTGCCTCTGTGGCAGGAGCCGCGGCGGCTCAGCAGCGCACGCCGCCTCTCCGCAGCAGCGCGATGAAGACATCGGCGAGGTATTTTAATGTGCGCCCAGGAGGCGGACCGATTCGAGGGAAGAGCCGCTGCCCCGTAGGAAAGACCAAGGCTTCACGTAACGGCGAGTTCAGCGGGATCGGAGGGCGGTTTCGACAGCCCGGCGGTACGCAGCACAGTACGCGTTACCGTGTTTAGGCTGTTCTCACCCCTGCTTCTCAGGGCAGCAGCTCCCCACGCGGGGCGGTGGTCGCCCGCACCAGCCCCGTGCCGGGGGGCGCCCGGCTCACGCGAAGCCGGAGCTGCAACGAGCCTCCACCAGCGACTCAAAATACGGAAGGTATCAGAAAAGAAATTAATGCCACAAAAGCGCCCCCTCCTCCTCGAATGGTTTTGCACCATCGGGGCTGATGCGGTTAAGAAAAAACCCCATGGAACAACACAAGGCAGCAGAGCCCGGAAACGGTAACATTCAACATAACAAACGCCTTGTACTACAGCATTGCGTGGGGCTAACCAGTTCTTCCGAAAAATAATTTTTAAACCGTACAGAAAACCTGTGTATGGTCTGGGGCAAGTATCACCCAGAATTTGCCAAAAGCTCACTCCTCAAGCAAAAATACCTTGCTGTACGTGATACCTACTCTGCCTCCAAATGCCTCTAGTTCTCACTTTTTTTTTAATATAAACTAAATGAACATTAATTTGTTAGCCTCTCACTGTCATTTCCAAATACCTTTTCAAGAACAACACTTAAAAAGAAACTTAGACCTATCCAAGTGTAACAAGAAAATGAAGATAAAGGCAAGCAAATCATCAGAAGAAACGCCATAATTTAAAAAACAAAGAAATGGTGATTTATAACATTCACCTAATGAAGCTGACTTTTGCTTTGAGAGCAAACATAAGAAACTTTAGTCTCCTTTGTGGTTCTATATTCAAGCAAAGCTTTTCTTAAATAAGTCTCATTTGAATATCCTCATTTTGGCTCTGACTATGGACATGGCATAACGACAGCATGGCAGGACTGAGAAATCTGCTAATAGCCACAGAACTGGGCCCAAAATAGCTGTTTTGAAACTTAGGACAGTATCATTCCTTGTGATACTGCATATGATAATCTTTAGTGGCACGAACATGTAATATTTTTTCAAGTAGAGCTACAGGGAATATTTGTATAATATATAAATATATTGCATAAAGTAGCTCATTTACAGGAGACATCCAAATCTGCACGGAAAAATTAAATCACCACCTGAAATTATCACCTGAAGTTATCAGCACTTTTATGGTGCTTTCATTTTAACATGTGAATGTTGGGCAAACAGTACATTTGTTTCCACAACATTCCTGTAAAGGGTGGTATCTCCATCTGAGCTAGAGCAGCAGATTTCACTTTTTTTTTTTTTTTTTTTTGCAAAGAATTAAACACAGATCTTGCGCACAACAGGTTAATTCACTGTAGCAATCCTAAAGCGATGCCCTGGCTGGCTGGAAAGAGCCCAGGCAGGATCTCCGTGGGAAAAGGTGCAAGGGGTAAATCGGGCCATCAGAAAGCAGCGGCACTCGGGTGCAAATGCAGGTTAGGCAGCCACCTCTGGCTCTGGCAGCTGCCGACTTTCGAGAGCTTGGCATCGGAAGCTCAGTAGTGTTCTCCTGCTGTACATATGTAATTTCTAAAGGCTTTTCCCAGCAAACACTGCGACGGGAGAGAATAACCTCTGTGCTTTCTGTTCCACCCTTTCCGAGAAAAGCCTCTCGCTTGCACGCACCGATGTTTGTGACCGAACCAAAGCACCAGCTGTTTGTGGTGTCAATATTAGCCCAGCACAGAAACAGTATTACCTGCAGCCCTCACCCTGCCAAAAGCCCTTCAGCGAGGGAGGCGAAGGGCAGCCGGCTCCCAAAGAAACTTCCCGCACTGGAGAGACGGGCGAGCAGGGCCACGTTTCCACAGGACGTCGTCGTTCCCCCCCTCACCGTGCACATCCCGGCCCAAATTCGCAGTTCGGCCTCGGAAGCGTTCCCGGGGCCGCAGCAGGCAATGAGTTTTGGTTCCTCAGCTTAGCAACATAGGATTTAATCAGGACAAAACCAGAGCTTTACCTCCACTAAATGCCACTTGTTTAGGACCTAATTCAGCAAAGCACTAAGCAGATGAACATGTAAATACTCTGCTGAGCAGAGCAATGGTTGCGTCCCCCCAGCCACTCCTCCGTCTGACATCCCAATTTCCAATAGGAGGGATCAGAACTCAGTAGGACAAACTTCACAAAATTACCAGATGCATAAAAATATCTGTCTGCATTCACCACTACAGCATCTAGACTGTCTCTGACCTACCACAGCTTCTTCTGATCTGCAAACTTCTGCAAACCAAAACAGCTCCGACTCTGCCATTACATTCTCTTCCTCCCATGTACCATGCCTTCAATCCAAAGGTCTTTTTCTTTCTCTTTTTTCCCTTCCCCGCAATCTTTGTCTCAGCATCCTCTTCTGTGCCACCCACACACTTGGAGAGAAAAGAGCAGACCAATCTGGCAGGCTCAAATAATWATAAAATATAAGAAAAAAWTCATTTTCTGGCCTAAAAGACTCCTTTGTRTTTTTATCTGGAGAGAGCAATCAAATCTCTTTTCCCTTCCCCAAGAACCCAGTGGAAGGGAGATATCTCCCAAGGTCTTGTGCTCTCACAAATCAGCCCAGACAAGAAGGATGGGGAAGGGCAACAGGAGCACTGAACTTGTTTTGAATAGTGCCTTCTTCTAGCACCAAGCGCCAGTTGAAAATACTCATTTTACAAGGTGGGGTTTGAGGAGTCAGTTTTCTTGTTTGCTTTTCTCGGAAAGGGCTGAGGAGAAGCTCTGCCGCCTCGAGGCTCATTAACCAGCCAGGCGGTTGGTGGTGCCCGAGGGCCGGCTGCTCCGGCCGGGCACGCAGCCGCTGCGGGAAACGGCATCGCAAGAAGTGACACAAGAAGGGCGGCCGGACGGGTCCGCACGTCCGCGGGCAACACGCACCTCTGCGACGCCAAAACCACGTTCGTGGCAGCTACCCAGTAGGGTCCCGATCCTGCAAGCTCATTGGCATGCACAAAAATCTGCTCTGACGTAGAGCATCTCGTGACACTGATGGCACACAGCACGGTGATACAGTCCAGGCATGTGGAAATAATCACCGGCCCGGAACCCAGGGTGACTGACTTTTTCCCATTCAACATATGTTTTGCTTAGATGCCTGCTTCTTCCCACTCTTCTTTCTCTCCATCTCCCAAACTATTATTTGTTCTTGGTGGAAAACAGGAAGATATCTTTAATACAGGCACRTTAGAGGTTAAAGCAAACCTACTTGGGCAACTAAAAATGGTTAGCCAGGATRTAAACAGATTTTATTAAATTCACATATTCCTAACAAGAGCCAGAATCTGACCCCTCCACAATTAGTAACTAAATAGATAAAATACATCTGAACTCTCTTCAGCCTGGGATGCAAAAAATAACATTTGAGATTCCTACATAAAATTAGAACCGAGGAAGTTGAGTTTCAATTAAGGTATAAACATCGTTTGTTGGGACCAAAGTATGCTCCACAGGATGATTCAGAGCCTCTATAGCTATTTGCCTCCTTAGGTGAGCTGAGAGCCATATCCCAGACTAGTAAAATTAGCAATRACTTCAGCAGAGTTGCAACATCAACCTAACCAGCGTCTCTCCTTCTGTGCCAAGTGACCTTAACTGTGCTGTTCTTGTGATCTGGAGATGTTTCAGGCCTTATCTGCACAAAAGCATTTTACCTGTACAGCTACATCTGTATGGAACTCAAAAACACCACGCTTCATCTGGCACAGCTACACCAGCAAAAAAATCTTTGATAAAAATCACAGCTACAAAATGATGATTTTTGTCACTGTGGCTTTGAAAGCCAAGGTAGCCACACAGACAAAATGGCYATTTTCAAAGGTTTTATTAACACARTTACAGCAACAGAGACACCATAATGCARATGAAGTTTTTAGCTAAGCTTAGACCAAGTATCCAACTGACAGCTCTGTTGAAAGCAAATATTCACGTTTCTCTTTAGAAGCAGGAAATCAGCCATGCTCTTTGCCACGTTTCTGACCTATCAGAGACACAAGTGGAAGCTTTCATGACTCCTTTTGCCTCATTACTTCAGGAGCCAGTACAAAATCCTTGGTGGCAGCAGCATGCCCTTACCCTGGGGAGACCGTTGCTCTTCCCCAACGTAATCCCCATTTAGCTCTTACCCAGCCTTCACATCTGAAGAAAAAACCTTTGACACTGACAGCTGACGCTCACTGTTCTCCTTCATCAAATTACGCTGTGACTCACTCCTGATTCACATACAATGTACTGACATTTCCAAGACCTCATGAGAAGTATAATTGTGGTCTCACTCCCACTTTGGAGACTATTTCCCCTGTGGCCAACGGAGTTTGTCTGGAGCACAGGAGAACAGAACATTGTTCATTAATACCTAGCAGCCTAGAAGTATAAATCTTATTCCTTGTTTCTAAATTAAGATAGGAACATTAGACATGGGGCATGAAAAGATTAGTATCCCTGCATGTTTAATGTTAACTGGGTAGGTCTGTACGTTACATGGATGTGATGCTATTTCAGATGATGGCCCTTTTAACAGGTAGAAGTCTACTCAACATCCATATGTTATGCAGTTTATGATCTCCTCAGATAGAAGTTTTTGCTTCCAGTTTGACCCCACTGAAATCTGTCAAGGCAGAGGTTTATTTAACAATATATATGAGATTTGGGCAACCGATATCAAAATGGCCCAAACGATCACCCTCTCAGTCAGCTGTTCTTGTGGTGGGGAGCAGTCTGGCTCCAAGACTACAGGGTTTCTTTCCTGGACCTTCTTTCTCAGTATAGTTGAGGCAAACCCAAAAATCAGTAGCCTGTGCTTCTTTCCATGCAACCCTTACAGCATAATGTTGGTCCCCTTTAGCTATCTGCTGCTTTGCAAGTTTGGGAAATGTATAACTTCCTAACCTCGAAACTCAAGCAACAAGGAAAGGCATCTTCATTTAATACCTCGTTTCAGATTCTAGCAAACAGAAGCAATGTCTCTACCACACAGCTGGGATACGGTCTTACACTTACGTGAGTAAGACCATAGTCTGGGCCAATGCTTGTCTGGATTTAGACAACTTGAGTTGAGAAAGGAGACTTGGAAGACATTGAAAAAAAAAGTGAGTGGGACAGTTGTGCAGAGACGTACTGAAATATTTAAGAGAGATGGGCATAATAAAGAGCAAAAAGACATTTTTGCTGGCTCATGAAAATGAAACATATGTAGGGCTTAATCTGCTATGAGTGAAATCAATGAGAATTTTGCCAGTGAAGCAAAAGCAGAAATGGAAACAACATCTGACAATTGCTACGTTAGACCCATACAAATTGCTTTAGTTAATAGCCTGTGCACTGGGTAGATAATATACCATACKCAGTGGATGATTTTAAGCTTCTGTTTTCACACTATGAGGGTGTCATGATCTGGGGAGTTTTGAAGCTTGTAAAGGCTGCTTATGCAGAGTCATAGTTGGAAAAAGATTTTCCATTTAGATAGTCATGGTAAATCTATAAAGACACCAAATAAAAGAACATGAGAGGAAAAAAGATAAAAATACAACATAGAGATTAAGTTATATGCTCAAGAACAGAAAAGAATTTGGATAAAGTTTTTTGTAAATAATTTATTGTTCAAGTAGCCCTCATAAACTTAAGTTGTTGGAATGTAAATGAAAAGTATTTCTGCAAATTATTAATATTGGGAACTGACTATATAAATCCCAGAGGCCAGTTGCTTAGTTGGTATAAATCAAAGCATCTGGCCTTGTATCTTTGAGATCATAATGAGATGGCTGCAGAGCAGTCAATATGGAAAGCATGGTATTTAGAAACTAATATCTCTCTGGGTACAGAACACAATGAAGATAAGACAGAACAGCAAAACAGGACTTGACTGTCATATCCAAATCCAGGGATACTCAGTGGATTAGTTGTGCAGGCTGCAGACCCACTCTGGGAGACAGCAGCAGAACAGCGTAATGCAGAGAGAAATCTGTGTAGCAGCCCAGAAACAAGARGGGGAGCAAGAAATAAAACAAGAARTAAAACAAGAAATAAAGGGGTGGGGGCACATTTCAGAAAGCTCTYAGCTCCCATTTAGCTGGCAACCAAAGAGGTCAGATTTTCTAAAGAGCTCAACAAGTCAGGCACCAACCTTTTTCCCAGGTAGATGTACAGATATTGAACTCCTGGAAGCATGGCAGATCCTTGGAAACGTGGCCCTCCATGCCCCACTCCCACCAAGGATACTCTTTAGAAATCAAAGATTTTGCTCAATGGATTTTAAGCACAGATTCCTACTGAGCAAGGCTTTGTGCATCTTTATTTTTAAAGGACCCTCATTCTAATGAATCTGAGTTTGAACTAGTCTGCATCTTGGTATGGGTTTTTCCAGCCTTTCACATTTTACCGTTGGCAGCAATGGTGATTCATCTGGCACATACACAGACCAAGCTCTGGGCCAAAGAGGCTGTCAGACGTACCACCCCAAGGGCTGCAGTTTCGCAGATGCATGGGAAACACCTAACGACCACAGAAGGAAAGAGCCTGTACAAGTCCTCATCTCTCTCACCAGCCGATATTTTAGAAGCCTCCAGTGGCAGGACTGAGAAGATACTCAGCAATGTGTTAGTCCCTAGACATATCTATTTTGTCATTATTCAAAGTTCARTTTAGAAGTTTCAAAACTGAGAATTGCACAACTGTATACTCATTGATATTCTTAAAAATGATGCGCTGTATCTTTCCTGAGTTTTCACTTACCAGGAGATTTAGCTGACTCTGAAGGCCACACAACTACCGCTTACACTAGCGTGAAGGCTGACAGAAACATTTAACAAACAGAGGTAACCTCATGGCAAAAGAAGATGCCGTATTGCTGAGACATGAAGATATCATCATATGCTCAGCACAAACTCAGCATATCTCCAATAATAATGAGCACAGGCAAACAAGGCTTCAGTTTCGGCCAGCAGCGCAGGATCTACTCATGCAGCTCCTCTCCCTGGGGGCTGTGGCAGGGAGGCAACTGCAGACAAGTCTCTACTGATAACAGGGGCAACCCATCAAGTTCAACTCCCCAGCCAGGAGGAGGAAGACAAGCTTCAAAACAAAGAGAGTATTTTCCAAGATTCACATAGCAAAGACAGGTAATTCAAAAGGAAGCAAAGAACCGGGATAATAGGAAAGGTGTGTCACCTTCCAAGGTCACTCGTATGCTGCCACTAAAATGACATCTGATAACCTTTATCCATGTGGCATTTATATCATCACAACGCAATTCCACCACAGTGAAATCTCTACAGAGCTGCAAAGATCAAATGGACCAAGAAAACAAAATTATGTAATTGCTACACCACTACTTTCTCCACAATAAAATTCCAGACTGTTTGGCAGACTGCATTGCTCTCCACTTGTTGTCCTTTCAGATGTCTGCACTGTATAGGTTCACTGAGGTCTTCAAGGCTGGATTATCCTCCACTCACCCTGAACAACTAACCTGTGGGCAAGCAGCAGAGCAATATCAAGCCACAACAGCTAGATTCAGGTCTAGAAATTCAGGGCAGCCAAATCTGAGGTTAGGTCCTGCTCTGGGAACTGCATGTGTTATAGGTGTTGCCACAGTTTACAACACTTGGATGCAACAGGCTCAGATATCATCATTTTCTAAATCTGCCTAGCAGATGTTGTGTATGTGCACAACCCTCAAGCCTCTGCCATCTGTTTCCTACCTAATAAGTCAGGTGTTCATGTTTTTTTATTCAAAAGAATAAAACATGTGTGGGGGAGGTTATCTTCAGTTAGTTTCTGTACTCTTACTATCTCAGTGCAAAATATTAGAAATTTCCCCCCAAAATTTCTGAAGCAGTAAGTGGAATGATTTCCCCTTACTCATGTCTGAAAAATTACACAGTAGTGATAAGAGGGTGAATTGGCAGCACATACCATGGAGACTGACACTACGTGACTTTTTTCTTCTTAAAAGGAACGTGAAAAGTCACAACTGAGAGGCAGAAAGCTCGACACCAGGAGGGGTGTGGAGGAGGGAGCAGTAATGCTGGGTGAATACTGACATCTGAACAAGGCTTGCAAAGCCGGGCACGTGGCAGACGGGTCTGAGCCTGTGCCTTTGAGGACCTCAGAGAGCCATCCCTGACAGCGCACTGCCAAGAAGCAAACAACATGTTAATGGACCATCGCTGGTGACAGACCAGCTGTGCCTTTTGGCAAGTTCCTCATTGCCAGCCCCAGAGAAAGGACAGTCGCTGCAAATCTCATGTGATCCAGCTCAGCATCTTTCCTGAATACTGTGCATGTCCTGGAAGTTTCCCTGCTGCAGCAGATTCTTTTGCAATTTCTTCACATTAAAATAGTATTTGTAGCATTTAAAGTTTTTTTAAGTATGGTTTTAAAACTATCTTAAAGTTAAGATGCAAAAATCAAACAGCCTGTATTCCTCTCTTCATTGACCAAGCCATACAACACGGCCACGACACTGCAATTCTCCCTCAACCAGACCAGAGTAAATAGCTTTGCAGTGCCTTCAAATATTCAGAGAAACATTACTGATAACATAAACCCACCATACTTGGAATTCAGTTTTATTCACCACTGATAGATGCTCAGACAGGCAAAACTGTGCTAATAGGAATGTTTGGAGAAAGTATATTACCCATCCAAAAACAGGCGGCTACAATCATCCAACCAGTAAGTAAAAACAATATCCTGAAGAGATCTGTCACATGCCTGGGGAGGCGAGCAGCAAATGAATACTCATGACTAACAGGTCAGAAGCAGTTAATTGTTTACCAGGAGCATCCAAACAGCTTCAGATAACAAACATGTACATAAACATCTCAGATTGCTCATAGGCAATTACGAAACAGAAAATGGGATAACTCAGTCAAATAAACTGTTTACTGCAAACAATTCATCCGGTTAGAGCTGCAGTTGCAAGGCACAGGGAAACCTGTCGTGTTTCCCAAGCTGGGGTAACCTTCTGCAAGGCTGTCAGCATCCCTGGCTTCTCTGCTCATGCTCTTAGTGAAATGACAACTTCAAGGGTAACTTATCTGTGATGTGAAAATGGAACTGGATCAAGAGGACCTCTTTTCCTAGGGGTCACCCACACAGCAACTTTAGCCAACACATGCCATCTCCAGCACCCAGGGGAACTCTGAAGGATGAGCAACTGTCAGCAGCAATGAACTCTTCCAAACACAGCTGTAAGCCCTGGTAAGAGTTACAAGGCTTGCTCCGTGCCCAGCCCACAGAAGATGTACAGTTGCTACAGCACCAACTCGAACAGCACCTCACACTTTTCACTGTGCTCCCACCATCACCTGCTGGCAAATATGACTAACATACTCTCTTGCTTTGAAGCTTAAGAAAAGAGCTCTTTCAGGATAGACCATGCTCTGGTGGATACCAAGCCAGACCAGGGCTGTGGAGGGAGGCTGGGATCTCACAGGTCATTCATCGCTCCTCTCTCCCCATAGAGCAGAGTCCCCCCACATGCCCACATTCCCCACAGCCAGGAGCCTGCCTCCCTTCTCTGTCTCCACACCAGCCTTTCTCCACTGCTCTGTGGCTCTGAGGGTTGGACAGAGATGCACAAGGTCATTCCTACCACTAGTCTATTCAAGAGGGAGTCAAAGAAAAGCCCTGGAGAGAAGGGCTTTCTCCTCCTAACGTTAGGAGGATTGGCAGCGGGACAGCAGCTGCYGTCAGAGCACTTGCAGCTCGTTACATGTTCCCTCCTTCCTCTCTCCTGAGTCAACTGCCTTTTCCATTTGTGAAGCAGAGCACTGCTTGCTAGGTCATAAAAAAGGGAGACAAGGAAACTATAAACACACCACGAAACTGATGTATCAGCCCAGGTGAGTTTGAGTTGCATGGGTCTGTGCTACAGTCTGCTCTGCACTTTTATGCAACACTCTGCCAAGGCTCAATAAATAACTAATAGCATAACAGATCCCTCATTCAGCTGCCCATCAGTAGAGGGAGATTGCTGTAAACCACACCAGACCGTCTCTCAAGGGGCCATGCCTGTCATAGACACCTGGGAGGACAACATATAGTCGAAAGTTTTCTTGGCTCAAACTGGCGAGAAGAGCAAGCTATTCCGCTCAAGTCAAGAACAATCAGTTTGCTCTCTGAGCACAACAGCCTTGCAAAATCCCACTAGATCTGCTTCAAAATGCAAGGAAGCATTCTAGGTGTTACCAAGGAAAATGCTATCAGTTTCAGGGGGAACATCAGGAAGAAGAAAAAAAAAAATCAGAAGGAGAAAATTGAGGACACAGAGCTGTTTGCATCCAATCTGCAGATGCTACACGGCTGCCGTTTCTGTAATTGCCTGCAGATCAAAGGAATGGTGGTGGCCATGACAACTCTTCACCTCCCTTCTGTCCACCCGCCCAAGAAAGTTTATGGAAAATCACAAATGGCTTGTCTCACAGAGGGAGGAAAAGGGGCCACACAGAGCATTGACCTGTGGGGAGATGGCACATGGGACACAGAGCCCTGGGCAAGCGGAGAAAAGGGACACACATTCCCTGTGTTAGGCCAAGGGATGCAAGGAGCTTCCGAAACACAGGATGCAAGGGTGGATCTTTGTGGGAGGAATAAAAGGAGAGAGATAACTGCTGTGTATGCAATGCTCTTTGTCTACGTGTGCACAGCACTCCAGTATAGAAACGTAAAGACCAAACAGGTGTTGGGCTGTTTAACATGCTTCCTTTTGCTGTTAACGTTGCTACAATCTGTTCCAACGACTCTTCAGGCCTTTGGGAGCAGCACCAGGGACAGAAACCTTTCACCGCCCAGTCTGCCAAGCACAGGGTAGCATTTGCAAGCAAAGACCACAAGAAATAGCTAGCTGCTTAAGTGCAAGATACAGGAAGGCCAGCATGAGGGTTGTCTACCCTCAGCACCGCCCAGGCTGGACTTTTTTTCTTTTTTTTTTTCTTTTTTTTTTAAATCTATCTTATACACAGCTGGATTCAATGAACATCTTTCAGAGGGTCAAGTTCAGGTTTCCCAAATTCACAGCAGCATAAAACCATATGAGTAATCCTTGTTTCCAACAGCCCCTGGATGACACTGCAAGACAACAGCAGACCATGCTGAGCCTACTTCCAGGCACACGTTTCTGACTTGGGCTCTTTCCACTTCCTCCCGCAAACAACAGGGTAGGTGGTTTAGTGATATTATTTATAAACAGATCTGCCTTGAGGTGATAAAAACAAAAACAAACAAACAAAAATCCCCAAAACCACATATGCAGCACAGCCCTTCCTTTGCTCTAGTGGCTTGTAAGGGGTGGGCACACTACCAGCAGTGGTTATGTGAGGGAACTTAAGTGACAGCAAAAATGGCATGGCAAGACCTGGGGGGGGGGGGGAGGGCAAGCTGCAGGGTGATGCCCTGGTGTTCCCAAGATGCCACCTCTCCTTGAGCATCAAAACCTGTGGGTGCTGAACACTACAGAGCAGCGACATTTAGATGAAAGGTTTAAAAACCTCACTGCAAGGGAAAAAACTTTTTTTTTTAACCTTGCTTTTCAGGCAAGTGAGTTTAGCGGTTAGTCTCAGCAAGGTTACTTTCTACACCTCTGCAGTGTGTACTTCCATTACAGATAGCCAAAGAACCCCAAGACCTACAGCTTCATTTGGGAAATGAGTAATAAGAAGCAAGAGGGGCAGACCCAAGAGATACAAAACCTATGGAAAATGCCTGCCCTGTTTTCACAGCCAGAATAGACCGGGGCCAACCTCTGAGCTCTGAACTCAGAGATGTTTCTCACACTTTCATACAACTGAAAACACTGTGTGCCAGAGAAAGAACAGCCATATGTTTTGTTAGATCCCACAGGTGCTGAATATTTTACAGCTTAAGAGACGAAGGTACTCAGTACCTTAAAAATACATAAATGCTTCTACAGCTGAAAGTAATCAAGACAAAAATCTGCAGTTATAACACTGAATATACAGCTCGTTCTAGCTTCGTCCTAAACTTGCTCGCTGCCTGCCTTGAGACGAACCAGGCTGCAGAATCACAGAAGAAAGAAGCTAAACAGATACATAAAGATGCTACTTGATCCGACTGAAGCAGGATCAGAGAGGGAAGGGACTGTTACTGCTCGACACCTTGTGCCTTGAGCACCTTCCTCCTGATCTGCTAGAATCTCTGCCGCATCTTTCACCTAGGTGACTTTAGCCTTACAAAGCCCTCAAGATGCCTGCACATCTATCGGGTGACCTGAGTCCTTGAAAAGGACATAAGCAATAAACTTCTTTGATGAAATTCTGCTGTTAAGCTGCAAAACACTCATTAAAGGTGGGACAGTGAACAGCATCAGTTCTCAATCAGCATAAAGGCTTTCAACTGTCCGGATGATATAGAATGACTTTGTTTGGTTTCCAGTTTGTTTATAAGCTTTAAATAGAAGGAGTATGAAACCTGGACACTGTTGGTTGTGCTGCTGGCACTACCCAGACAATCACCAGGCACATGCATAACAAGGAAAATCAAAGGGAATTCGAGAAGTGTTTAACCTCTAGGTCACAAATCTGACCTGTGCATTTGTCATTGGAGTTAAGCAAAGAAAGTTTCAAAGCATTCTACTTCAATCTGGATGATCTGATGGGATAAAGGATTTTTCACTTTGACTCTTACTGTGCTCTGTATTAGTACTTTTCCTGAGTAGGCTGAAAAAAACAGAACCTAAAAAAAACCCACAAACAAACAGAACCTGAAAGTAAGACTTTAAAGATAACTGTGAGTTATCTTTAAACCAACAGCAGTGCTGGGACACCTTGCAGCAGAACACAGTGGACACCTTCACTTTGCTTTAGATTCTAGCAAAGCTTTCAGGAATTGTCATCATCTCGTTTCAGCAGTAGCTTGCACAAAAGGTCTTCAGGATTCAATTAACTTCCTGTTTCAGAATTAGGGAAGATACATTCCCAGTGCTGTCACAGACAAAAAGAAAGGTGAAGTCTCTTTCAGGCTCCCAGCAGTTCTCAGAGTGGCTGGACACATCTTTCCCCTGATGCATGTTCAAAACAAGGATTTTTAAAGTTGCCTGTTATGTCAATGTCACAAGGAAGGTTTTTTTTCATACTATTCCATAAAAACAGAGAGCACAGTCTCCAACCAGATCAGGGCATTCTCCATTTCAGAGCAGAGACGCTCATTTTAACAAATGGAGCCCATTAACTTGTTGTCCCTACACCTACCAGCCTAAATGCTGGAGCCAACGTGGAAGAGGAGACCATGAACACGTTATTTCTTTGTGCCATGATATCAATGTCCAGTAACAGCAAGGGCTAAAAAAGGCTGAGGATTCAAATCACTTCGGATCTAAGTGAATTCACTGGAAATACTTTCAACTTTTTTCCCTAACAGATAGCCTGGAGATATGATGAGACTGGGAAGTGCATTCAAGACCCTGAATCTGACGTTGCTGTCTTTTTATGTCAGTGCAATTTCCAAATCAAAATACTGAAGCAAATGGTCTTCCCCAGGCAACAGTTATTTGAAATGCAGTGATGGGCATCAGTCTAAGAACATAGATACAACTGAAATATTTTCATTATTTCAAGGCTTCAGTCACCTCTAGCAGAGATGAGCTGTGATTCGCATAAGGCAGATGACTCCCCAAGAGACAAGGATGAAAAATTCCCTTTCCTCCATTAGTGGACTAGTGGAATTTAGGAGTATGTCTTCCCCAGTGAGACTGCCTTGCACAGCAAGCCAGCATCTAGTATTTTTAAAAGAAGTAATAATGTTTTCCAAGCCAGCTGCACACAGAAGACAAAGTCCCTCCAGCTCTTCTGCACAAAGAACTATTTTTCTCAWATTTTTTTGGTTCCAAATTAGGCTTGCAAGTGCTTCCCTACTTCCTGACACTGAGTGAGACAGTTTGTGTGAATGACTTGAGAAAGCAAAAAAATATGTAGCAGGTTCACTGGGTGCTGCAACATGTGAGGATTTCCCCTTTGCCTGTTACAAGTTCACTGCCTTTTCCATCTAAAAATACATTCTTTACTATTCACATTTCAACAACATCTTGGTTCAAGGCGGGATGTAGACCCCATGTTGCCAGGCTCTGTATGAAGTCACTGGCAGACGGTCCTCATTTCTGGGGATCCAGCTGTATAGCTGACGCCACACGCCTGGATAAAGGTGGGAACGTAAACCCAGCTCTTGCTATCATATGCCTTGGCATTATTAAATTTCACAAGTGTTTACTGCCACTGTGTGTAAAGCAATGTTTTAGCTTACGTTGTATAAGCAGCTTTTATTTACCCATGCAAGATAACAATATAAAGACCATGGCTGCCTAGCAACTTAACTTCAACAGGAGATAGGTTAAGATTAATAATTGCAGTTTTAAGAACTGTTTTCCTTTCCCCCACACGTGATCTTGTTAACGACAAGATGAGAAACCATGACTCAAGAGAGCTGGGTTCTATTTCCAGCCCTGGCAATGGTTCTCTGACCTTGAGCCTGTTTCTAGTTTCTAAATTTACAAAATAGCAATGATAAATTTCCTCTACTTTGGACAGATTTGGAGATCTTCAAATGACAAGTGCTATATAAAAGAGTACAGGTTTCTGCCAGCATACTACTTAATAGATGGCCTCTTAGATAGCAAAGCAACAGCCAGAGTAAGCAGTGCTCGAGTGTGTCATATGCCTTCTTCAACCAACAGCTAAGGAGAACTTATCTTGTAGATGAAGTCAAGGGTCCTGGGGTCTTAGGGAGCATGTTACCTATTCCAGCTTTTTTCACCTCAAAGTTTTGGCCAGTGGGGGTCCATTAGTAACTATTTTGTTCAGAGGTATTGATCATTACAGTGTTACCCTTGATGCTCTGACTCAGCCCTGCCCTTGTATTTTCTTCACTGTCCTTCTGAAACTAAGATAGCAACCAGTTTGCCAGTAAGTTGTCTCTGCAACCAAATCTTCACCACCTTTTCAGCAATACTGACTTAACTGTTGTGTCTACAGCAGAACCCAGTCTGTACTTATGCCATAAATGAAAGGGGTCTATAAACTGAAACTGGTCTCAAGGCTTTAAGTTACATGTAAATACTCACCAAGGTTATAAAAGGGCCCCGTGAATATGAAACAGAGATAGCGAACAAATCCTGGGATAAGCTTTTAAAAGAGAGGAATCCAGGCCAAATGGAAACACACTAAGTATAATTTATAATGAGCAATGTGTAAAAAGCTATCCAAATCATGTAATGTAGCTCACAATGAGAATAAACAGTGATCTTCCAATAGGGACAAGCTCAGATAAGCTAAGTATCTGCTAAAAGGCTGAACTTTGGGTAACCTTTGTTGAATGAGTTAGTAACACCCAAAGTCACCACTGCATTTCACTAACAGCTGAAAARGACTGTAGCAAAAATAGTGCTTATTTCAATATGCCTAACCTGGAATGCAGTACCTGTCCTCATGTACAATGGGAAATGGTTGTTGCTGTGTGATAAATGTCAAAAACGCAGACATATGAACCACTTCTTTTGCCCACAGGGAGCACAGACAATCTTGTAAGGTAACCGATTCGGATGACAAGATGAAAGAACACCTGCACCATTGAACTATTGCTATAAAGAACATATAAATGCACGAAAAAGCCAAACTTCATTTTGAGCACAAATCATGCAATTCATCCCCATCTTGAGATCTGCACAGGCATCAGAGGTGGTCAACGTGATTGCTTTGAAATGTGTGTAAATACCTGAGAGAGTGCTGCCTGCAAYAGAAAACAATAGAGAATGCCTATTTCTTGTATTTTTATGCTCTTGGAAGTGTTTTGCAATTGTTAGAGATCTTTGACAGGCCACTTTGCCAATAACTGGTGGAAACAAAAATCAAGCGCAGACCCACGCTATTTAGCTATCATGATGAAAAGCGCAGTGAGACTCTCAGAGCRCTGTCAGATGCCAACGGAGAGAGCAGTCTGGGTGGTTTGAGGAACTGCAAACCCTGAGTGCGGTTGGGACCCCCGGGTGCAGTGAACAGCTGGGGGACAAATTCCTCAACCATCATGGTTATCTTCAGAGTAATGACTGCCTTTCAGTAGTTGCTACTCAGTCTCAGAGCATGATTTGCCCAGGACACAGGTTTACTTCTTAACTAGGTAGTCCCCTAAAATATATACATAAAGTGACAATTTTAATATGGAATCCTTTTCTGCACYCCACACATGCCCTTTTCCCCAAAGCTCTGGGAATAAGAAACAGCATCCTGCCTTTTTTTTTTTTTTTTTTAAAACCTTCAGCGCAGTGAGTCATTCACCAAGTTTATGACAAYGTCTGAACAGCGAGCAACCATTACCCTGCTACAGGAACGAGCAAATGCACAAGCAAACTAGAAATACGACCATGTGTCACACTGGCATCGATCGTCTCCCAGCAAAGAGAGCAGTCAGCACTAGAGAATGAACCATCCAGGGCAACAGAGCTCCTTCCTTGGTCTGTTAGTCCATGTTGCTTTTCCCAAGCCTCCTAGCAGAAAACAAAAGGTGAACCCTAGACAGTCAAAGAAACATGAGGTCACACAACTGCCCAGCACTATCACTAAGCACAGCAGCAAAACTTGGCAGGCTTAATGAGTATCTAGAGTGTCTCTTGCCAGGTACTTGAGCTTCCAACAGAGATGCTGCGGTTTCTTCCAAAAATGTTGCCTTCTTAAACAAACTGGACAGATTGTTGTGGAGATGCTAAGAGAATGTCAATCTGCTAAATGTCAGAAAGATTTTTGACTAAACTAGGAAGAAAAATAGCTGAGAATTGCAGCTATATAATTAGTAACAAATCTTTAAATCTACATGTTTGGATAGCAAGACTGATTTAAAAATCAATTGCTGAAGTGAAGCAGCCAAGAGGCCAGATTCAGATCTTCTTTACATCAGTGAAAAGAGAGAGTAGCTCCCCTGAAGCCAAAGGAGTACATAATGCTGTAACCGTCCTAGACCATCCTTTCAAGTTTGTTAAAAGCCAAAAGCTTACAGTAATTTTAATGTTATACTACAAATATGAAGGTGGCATATGGTATTCATACATGGCCTTYAGCGCTCCTCATAACAGTTAATAAGAGGATGGGTTGGGGAGAAATGTTTAAGATGCAGATTTTGGTGGCTGGGTACAGTGCAAGGGGATGGGGGAGGGAAGAGGGTTTCAGACACTGAAAAATAGAAAGCAATGGGACCCAAAGCTYGAGTTTTGGCTTCAGTTGAGGGCACTTTTTATTAAACCATGAAATAATGGGCAAAAATGGTTTCTGAAGTGTCACTACTGGCTTGTACCATAAATATCAACTGAGCCAAATGGGGGAATGTTCCAATTTCCAAACTCTTTTTTTTCAGGCTGCCTATGAAGTTGGGAAAGCAGCAAGTTTTCTTATGCCTGATGGGCTCCATTCCTGTAGTGTCTGTGCATCTTAGTGGCCTGAATGTATGCATCTTCAGTGCACCTTTCCTAAGGAGGGCAACGCTATTCTGTCCATTTTTATAGACAGGGAACTGAAGCACAGTGGCTGACTATTTGCTAAATCCAGTGGCACTTCCAGGTTCCCAGATCTGAATGTGTCCCAGATGCTCCATTTCCAGGCAACATCCAAAGACACCTAAGCCCCATCCCTTGATTTCCACAGAAGGACCCCAAACAGGGACCRGCCAGGGCAGCCAGGGAGCTCCAGCAGGTTTCCAGCCAGATGAGAGGGACAGCCAGGCCCTGAAGGGTGCTGTGCCAGGCTCCAAGAGACAGCATTAGAAAAGCCGAGATCTTCACAGATTATAAGGCACCTTGCACGCTCCAGGACAAATATTTTGTCCAAGGTCATGTCAAAAGTCTATGACAGGGCAAGGAAGCGATGCCAGSTGTCCACCACCTCCCAGCCTCCCCCCCCGAACACTCTCCTTCACCGTGCTATTCACAATCCATCCATGTGCAAAGACCTTTCTTTGCAACTGTGCAGGCAAGAAGAAATGAAAGGGGTGGATTTCCCCAGAGAAAAGCAAAAGGAGCTGCAAAATATTCCTTGTRTCCTGTCAATTCACACCACATTAACCATAAGGCTTCCTATACTATTCCTTTCCCTCCCTCACCACCATCCCCACACCCGTTCCTCTCCCCATTTTACTACCTTTTACTTAGTTAACCGCTAGGAAAGGCGCTTGTTATTTCTGTAACAAACACCCACAGACACCGAGGCCCTAAAAGCACACAAGACTGCTGAGCTGTATTCAGCAAAAGGTCTCACTTTACATTACTGCTGGCTGTTACCAGAGCTCTTCCCCGGGCACCTGGCAGCTCTGTTGTTTTTACGGTGGCTTTTCGTACCAGCCCGGAGAGTTTCCAGGAGCAAAGCAGCTCACGAAGCAGGTGACAGGGGCTGAGGTACCGGCCACCTGTCCCAGAGCCGCGCGTAAGGCCACAAAGGGGATTTAACTTAGGCTGTTTTTAAGAGGATTTGGGAATCATCGACTTGCAGAAAACCACAGTCCCATCTGCTGCTCCAGTGCAAGTCTTTTAGCTGTTCTCATAAAGCTCATTTCTGTTAAAGTCTCACTTGTTCTCCTCTTACAGGATCCTGCTGCATAACACAGATGCTCGAAGACATGAGTTTAGGTGCTGGTGGAGGAGAACAACAAACGAGATGTTTTCAGAAGTCAATTAGCTTCATATATCACATGATACTGTAAATAGCATCATTGGAGTAAATAAACAAATAGGCCTGATTTTCAGAGCCAAATAGTCACGAGAGACCAGACATTGTGGAGCAGTCAAGCTCCTGGGGCTTCAGCTAGGATTTAGGAGGGTTGTGGTGTGCTCAGAGTTTTTGGAAGTTTGACCCATTATTCAGCAGTTTAAATATGGAGTTAAGAGCTGAGCTTCAAGGTTTAAGTGATATTCCCACTATACTTCCTAGTTCAGAGACAGAAACTCTCCGTTACGTCATACATACAAAGGTACAAAATGAAACAGAGTCATGCAACAAAGCTACATCTAAAAGGGAGAGAAAGGGAAAACAAATTCACTAGGACAAACCAAAACCTGCTTGTTTTCTTAGCTACTTGAACACTAAGATATATACAGTCCAGCCATCTTCTTCCTCCCCTGTTTTCCATTGGCAAGAGAAGATCAACAAGCTTCCTGTAAATTGCTTTTATAGATTTTATAGATAGCTGTTTTTTGCTTTTTAGATTTTATAGATAGCTGGGTTTTTGCTTTTTAGATTTTATAGACAGATTTACAATTTAGACTTCAGCTGCAGCTTCTTAAAAGAAATCCAGGATTGCCTGTTTGGACCTTAAATAAATCAGTCCTGATCCTATAACATAAGGCTCTTCCACAGGATTGACTGCCCTTTCACCCTCGAGGTGGTTCCCATCAGGTCAGGATTAAATGGCAGTACTCTTGCTGGTACCATCCGTGTCACTGCAATATACGTGCCGTATGGATTAGCAAAGGACTTTCTCTGTCAGGACTCGGTCTGTTCTCTTTCACGGGCCCTGGTCTTGGTGTAAAACGTGTGCAGGAATGGACGAGAGGAAACGGGGACACAGAGCAAGCTGCACCACACACGCAGCACAGGATACAGCGAGGAGCTGAACCTCAAATAACTGCGCTGAATAGCTCATAAAATGGGAGTCTCTGTCCTGTTTGCACTGCRCCAACGTCGCATGGAAGCAAACAGAAGTCGTTACCCAAATAAGAGCTGACAAATCTCAGAAATCACAGCGAGTTAGGGGTGCCAGGGACCCGCCACAGAGAACATCTGTCAAAGCAGTCCTAGCGGATATTGTCTAACTTGATATTAAAACCTCCAGTGAAATAGATTTCTCCTGCAGTAACCACACCTAGTGCTTATCTGTCCTTACCTTTAGGAGATTTTCCTAATATTTAACTAAAACGCTCCACCTAAGCCCATTGCCACTTTCCTGCTTCTGAAGAGAAAACCAGCAGATTGCTCTGCTCTTTCTCATAACCTTCTTAAAGAAAGGCTTTACCTCTCTTCACCTTCCTAAAGGAAATYAATCCATTTTTTTCCCCAACATTTTCTCATTGGAAACAGCTCCCACTGCCTCACTGTTCTTGTTGTTCTTCTCCAGGCGCTATTAAATGCTCCTACATCTTTCTCAAAGCGCACTGGCCAAAACGGGACATGCTATTCCAGCTCAGCTCCCATCGGCGTGAGGGCAACGACTGCACCAGTCTAGTTATGGGGCTTCTGCTACTGCACTTGAGGATAAGATTTCATTCTTTTACAGCAGGATTATACCACCTCTCACTGAGTTTACCTCCCACATCCCAGTCACAACAATATTTCTCTGCGCCCGTAATGCCTTCTCTCCAAGAACAATATTTTGCTCATGTCTTTACTGAGTTGCATCTGCTCATTCCAAATTATTTCTCTAATTTTATCAAGATGGTCTTGAATTCCTAGTGAGTAAAAGTCATCCGGGCTCGGTCCACTAAATACTGCACTTAGCTTTCTGCCGATTTGGCTCGAATAAAATTACTCCCTTCGAATAACTGTATCAACTTGAACTTGCCTCAGACATTAAGCCACTGAAAGAAAACAGGCAGGCATTTTTCAGAAAAATCTTCTTTCCGTATATGGCTATTAATACAGTTGCTAATTATTGATCTTTAAGGGCATTGAAAAAAATCAGTCTTCTTAAAAATCACCTCACTCAAATCTCCAGTAGTTGTACCTCATGTCTTTGTTTTAGAGCACGGCTGTTCAGAGTGAGATTGCTACATCAGGCAAAAGGGTTGCTGCAGGCATCTCTCAATTGATCAGATTTTTCTCTTACCAATTCATTGCTTTTAAAGTGATTTATTGCACCTCAAATAAGAGGAGCAAACATTCCTTCCGTGTYGCTCTTGACACTAATTCTAGGGACTGCTCTTAGCCGCTCTCTTAGATAAACACTAACGAAAAAGAAGCCACCTTTTGGATTGGATTGAATCCAAGATCTGAACAAAGTTTCATAAAGGAATTGGGAATTGCTTTGCTAGGTTAGACCATTGATCCAGTTAATGGATTGAAGACATGGGCACATAACTAATTACCCCCCAGCAAGTGAGCCACACTAACCGATGATGTACAAGCTCTCAGCCTGCTGAAACGTGCAGTCAGACACTGCAGCTTCCATCATCACGAAGGTGAATCTATTCTTAAGGGAGGATTTGTTCGCAATATTTCAGAAACATCACAGCATCAAGATCCTGCCCTAAGTAGCACCTTAATTACCATACAAAGGATAATCAATACAAATAGATCATGACAGGCAGGTTACTTTGCCAAACGACTTGAGCGTTTTAAGACTCTCCAGGACAAAAGGCACAACATA
Organism: Apteryx rowi; assembly: GCF_003343035.1. Lineage (NCBI taxonomy): Eukaryota > Metazoa > Chordata > Aves > Apterygiformes > Apterygidae > Apteryx > Apteryx rowi. The sequence continues at coordinate 6,369,349 of NW_020449418.1, forward strand.
AATGAAGGTTATTTCTTACTAGCTATTTCAGAGCTCCTCTGATGTTGTCAAAAGCAGCACTGCGTTTTTCTTACTTTTTGTACTCCTGGTGCGAGAGTGAGGAAAAGAAGCCGAGTGCTTGGCTCTTCGGATTCACAGTGAGCATCTTTGATGCTATCAGCCTGGAAAGTCATTTGGCGGGGAAGACAGAGAGAACAGGTTTGCAGCAGAGATTGCAGTAAGGAAGACATGGAGGGCCCAGCTGGGGAAGGTGCCCCTGCCGACCGCTGCTCCGCAAACTGAGGAGCCGTAGCGGCAAGTGGGCGATCCAACGTGCCATCAGCAAAAAGTTCCTGTACGTGTCTCAAAAGGTTCAAGTGTTTAATTGAAGCTAAGTTCTCGTTTGAACATTTACTTTCCAAGATCTCCAACAAGGGGAGAAATTAGATCTCTTCTTAACAGAGAAAGAGGAGTTAAAGAATAAAAATAGTAGCAGCCAGGTGCTTCATTTCCTTAACTTGATTACACTCTGCATGTGAAACATAATGAGTTCAAAACAGTAATTACAGAATAATACATGCGATAAGACAGACCACGCTCACAAAAAAAATGAAAGCAATTATGAGTGAAATTAGGTGGGAAAGAAAATTAATGGAAAAATGACTGATGGAGATATTTTACCAGATGTCAGAAAAGCAACAATTAAAAAAAGACTGCTAAAAACAAAAAAAGAAAAAAGCACCTGATTTAGAAAATAAGGAAAATCAGCCAAAACCCAAAGTTATATTGAAAAGTGGGGAAGAGGAATTTAATAGAATTATTAAATAAATTAGAAAGTCAGGAATTATTTTTTAGAAAGCTGATAGATACTAATCCACATCCCATCGGCCAAGTCCGTTAATAGACAGAAGCCGTTGCACTGACAGCAAGAAACCAGCCGTAGCAGAGATATCATGATGTTTTGGGGCAATTATACTCTACAGAACAGAGATCTCTACGTTTTGGAGCAAGCAAGCTGAGGTACACATATGATCACTTGATGGACAGACGCGTATCCAGTCACACCACCATGAAAGGGCCACAGCCACTGAGCATGAGTGAAACGGGAGAACATACTAGTTCGGAAATGTTATCACCAGTAAGAATAAATAAATAAGCAAGAGGAGCCTTTGGAGCGCTGGGAAGGCTGGCAGAAAACAGCAGAGGGAGAGCAGACTCCAAGGCTTCAAACTTGGTACACCCTGCCCAGCTAAGGGATCTCCCACCCAAGATGAAGTCCTGTCAGGCCACACATCTGCTGCCAGATTCCACAGTTCTGGGATTAAAGACAGACATTTTCCAACTTGGTGAATATTTTAGCTTCTCGCTGGTCTTTGCTCTTGAAAAATTACAGAAACGCCTGCTAGAAAACAGTATCGCTGCTATTGGAATTCACGAGCCATTAAGCTGAAGCATCATTTTCTGGCTGCATTTTGATTGCTACGCAGAAAACATTCTGGGTGCAGATTTAAATACTAACAGCCTTTTAAAATGTATTCACACAGTGAATTATTACAAGCAAGCAATGATTTTAAAAGCGTATTACAAACATTAAAAGACAAAATGCAGAGCCCCATTGCAGACAGATGACTGCCACACAGAAAAAAAAAAGCTCGTCAGTAGGAACTGCACCTTATCTTCTCTTTAACATTTAATTTAATGAACAGTGTGTGAGCAGTGTGCCATGTTAACATAACAACAGCTACTATTCACAAAACTATTTTAAACACCTTCACCCTGAATACAGATAAGCTCAGATATCCAGAAGAAGCTCCTCTGCACAGTATCTAATGGCAGTACAAACTTCCTACTATTTACCTACTCTGTAGGACCCAACCTTGATAGAAAGGGAAGAGCTCCAAAATGACAGATAACAGATTACCTTCACTGCCTGCTATACTGAATCTACAATACAAATTGAGGTCATCTGGATAAATTCAGGAGATAGATCCCCAAAGAAGCTAGTTGAGAACACAAACTCATTTCATAGACGATCAGTATTCTCCACTTGATCACGCTGAAGCTTAGTTTTAAGCACTAACCGTACCTTAGCATCTTCCATTATTCTGAAAAACAGGCAGCAAATGAGAACAAGTGACTATGGCTACTTGTATGTCTAATTTTCAGTGAAAATGACAGCAATTACTGCGTGTTAGCTCAAAAGAATAAAAATACCTACAAGAATGGAAACCAACTGTAGCTTGTCAAATCATTGTCTGCTGCAGCAATAAGAAAATCATAGAAGTGGGAAATGGGAGAAGAGAGAAGAATATAAAAACTATAGCAAATCCTTATCTGTCACTACAGGGAGAAAAGTGTTACAAAAATATCTGTATTAGATAAGAATCAATAGAAGTAATTCCTATATCACAAAGCCTCCTACCTACAGCAGCATCCCATTTCTGTAGGGAAGCAAATACTCCAGGCTTAAGTTAGAAATACATGATATTTAGGAGAAAGTTTCTTCCCCACTAATTTAAGGTTGGGAAAAATATCCAGAGGAGCTTAGGGGTCAAGCATTCAATAACTAGGTAGGCAAAAAACAAAGCCAGGCAGCACACATCCACATTATCTAAAATTAGTTGGGATAGCACCCATTTTACTTGTAAAAATAAAACACTTTGATGACAAAAAAAGAAAAAAAGGTGCAAAAGAACTAAATCCCTTCTTTCCTGCAAAGGAAGCAACTTTTCCAGCCAAGTCCTGTCCTGGCTGAATTCAGTGACACGACTTCCACTGATTTATATGAGCCCTGGACTGGACCTTCCTATACTGTGGGTCTGCAGGGAGGAGCCCAACCAGATCATGAACTACTCTTTCAATGTCGCATAGGCAACAACTTTAGCAAAAGCTCCTGGGTATATTTATAGCATTGGCATGAACCATTTTTTCAGAGGGACCCTGGACTTCTGCATTTCTCAAGCAATACAATAGCTATTGGAGGTGTCACTGCTGACGCTGAACATTGCAAGGCAGCAGCACTGCGCGCTGAACTYGGACGACCAGGGAAAAGATGCCCAAGAGTCTGCACAGGCTGGGAAAGGAGAGATATCTGCAAGTGTGGGCAGCCAGGGCCGGGGAAGGAGGAGAGCTGGCCGGGAAGGGGGACGCAGAAGAGCCAGCAGCAGCAGCCAGCAGGCACTGGGGAAGGTGAGGAGCCGGGAGGAAGAGCCAGCAGGGATTTGGGAATGAGCAGAGCCAGCTGCACGCAGCGAGCCAAGAAGAGTGGCCAGCAGGGACCGGGTTACGAGGGCTCGGGGAAGGAGGGCAGCCAGCTTCCTGGCCCATCCTTCCTCGGAGCATGCTTTTCCTTTGTATTCTTTAGCGTTTCTCCACGTGGCTTTCACAGCCTTTAACACCCGTTAGCCTATCCAGAGCTGGCACCGAATTTCCTGGTTGCCCYGTAAGCCTGGGCAAGCCGGTCACAAGCCTGCGATTCCTGCCGCGTCTCCGTGCTGAGCCTCTCCCTGCGGCTGCAGCACTTACCGAGGGGAAACGGGCTCCGCAGGCTGCTACGGCACGGGAACAACGGCAGAGACGGCACCGCAGCCATTCCTCATGCGGGAGGCAGACCCGGGAGTCGCATCACACGCGACAGATGGGGCGACCGTGCCCAGCTTAACCATGAAATACCGAAAACCGATTCCTAATCCTCTCCCTCGCAGGCTGCCTGCTCTGCCTGGGCAGATTAACTCTCTTTGCATGCTCCAGCACAGCAGCAGCACAGACACGTCGTGGATGATGTGCTGGGCAAACTGAAGCTTCCCTCCGCTTACAGTTTCCAGCTAAACACTGGATGCTTTGCACCCATGGCATGATGCTTTCTGCACATCAATGCAACAGTTGTCAAAGATGTCAAAAAGAAAAAGGGCATGTTCTGTCTTCTTTTACCTTCTGCCCTTTCCTTCCCGTGCCTTTGACCTGGTTGTCTCATGGTTAAATGCAAACATTAAAAAAAAATACCTTAGCAGCTGCACAACTATATTAATAAATATCACCGCTGAGCACACACTGTCCATACCGCACCTGACTATGCACCGCTCTCCTGCCATTCAGTGAGCTTGTTAGGTAAATGTAAAACACAGGAGTAGACAGGGGTAATTTTTCTTCTGCTTTATGAACTCCAAGCAGTTTGAATACAATTGCAGTGAGTCTGATTATTCTTCTGTTTATACTGTGCTGGCCTGTCCCAGCATAGAAATTAAACAATTACTGATAAAAAATGAAGCCAGTCTTAGCCAGGAAATACATACCTTCTGGGTCCTGGTCAAAGGCACAGCTTTTGTGCACCTAAAATACATGTCCCTGATTGCTGAACGTGCAGGGATTGCGCAGCTCCCATTCCATTTCAGCAGGGACCACGAGTCCTCTCAAAGTCAGGTCTCCAATCACCCCGCCGGCTGCCTAACTTAAGTACCTGCAACATTTAACGCTTCTGGCCACAGCGAACAACATATTTACTTGCCATCTCAAAATCTTTGTGCCGTGGCCCATTTTCAGTCTTGTTTATTCAAAACCAAATCAGGATTACTCCAAAGAAGTCGATGGTATTTTAGGCAGGCATCAAAATCGCATGTGCCAAACAAGCACCTTCCAAAAAAGGCAGAGTCCCCATGAGAAGCTACGGCCCCACCACGCACCGGGGGCAGGCGCCAGCCCAGAGCCGATGGCCGGTGCTTCGGGGCCAGCCTGCTCCGGCCGGGGCGGCTCTGCCCTCCGCGGCTTCCCCAGCGCTCTCCGCTGCTCCAGCGAGCCAACAGTGCTCCTTACGGCAGCTGACCACAAAAATTCATCGTTGCCAATTCCTCAGTTGCTGGAATTTACACACAGAAAATGCTAAGCTGCCCTGCTCTGCACCAGAGGGGAATCTGCCTGTCAGTGACTATGTGGATCCTGTGTAAACAGAGAGTAATACCTCTCCACAAAGCGTGTTTGAAAGCACCAAGYATTTCTGCAGTTGAGGAAGCAGTGGTGCACTTGAACATCCATTCTGTGAATGCATATACCTCTTCTCTCTCGTGGTTTTTTTCTTTTTTTCCTTTTTTTTTTTTTTATGAATGTGCAGTTTGCTTTCCTGCATGTACTTGGGGAGAAAAGGGATGGAGAGCAACGCAGGCCCGAGGGAGCATGAAACTCTAGCGGAGGGGCAATGACACGTGATTGGGAGGGTAGCTCCTGGGCTGAGAAAAGGAGGCCTGCCTGCAACCTTGATCTGCGCAGGATGGCAATAACGTACGTACTGTGTCTCCTAGCAGACAACAGGAAGCCAAGCGCRTAGGTACCCAAGGGCCGTTCCAGGCAGAAGCCATAGGAGCGCACCAGGAGCTCCGCGTACAGCACTGAAAAGCCTTTCTGCACTGTCTCATATGGTATTGCATCGTGGCATTGCAAGAAATCCTCCCTTTTCTGGCAGAAGAGATACAAAGATACCCGAGTAGGACGAGTCCCCAGTATTCCTTGGCGCTCCTATAGCGATGCTGGGGATGACCCGGATGCCTGCGCAGCCCAGCACCCCGCGCTGCCGCTCACCCGGGGACATCGCTGTCCCCTAACTGCGSAGCCGCTGCCGCGCACTGCTCTGCGAGCGGCTGCTACCCCTCAGTGAAATACAAAGCGAAATATTTTCRCGGATATGTGAAGTCTACCGAGAACACCAAGGCTTCTAGTGAAGGAGGATGCGGAAAAATATCTGTTAAACACAATGATAAAAAAAAAGACGAAATATCTCATAATACCTTATTATCTCCTGTGAGAAATTACRGTGTGCTGCTCTACTACGAAAAAAGATTGCATTAGCATTGCAATAGGCAGCGTTACAGATAACGCCACTGCACTCCAGAAGAGTCACCCAGTCGCAGGCTTTACAACGAATACGTGCCCCGAAGGCTGACAGCAACTGCGCTTGCTAGAATCGAAATCTGTCAACCAAAAACATCATATGATAAACTAGAAATAAACGCATTATTCAGACAATGCTGGGTTCACTTACCATACTGCATATACAAAATAGCTTCTCATTTGCACTGGATTATTTTAAAAGAGTGGCTGTCCCCCCGCAGCTCTACAACTCATGTGACAGCTAGGCTGACTCCTTCCCACTCACTTAGAGCTGGCCTGCAACATCTGCAGTCACGATGTTTACATGACTTGGCCCATGAAAGTCATGGGGGCAGCTTGCTGCATACATATAATACACCATATAATAAGCTTTACGGAATCTGCCCCTCAAATATATATACTCATTTCTTGCTAATGACCCAGCTCCCTGAACACCCTGGAAAGCAGCACCACAGCGAATGCAGTAGCGTTCTGGAGGACCAGGAGCATTAAAGGATGGTGACAGAAGAAAGCTGGAAACTAGATTAAGAGCATTTAACTATTCCCACTGCATAATTTTAAGACCTGTGCCACAAAAACCATTTTCTGAGGACTGCTTAGGCTCTTTACACTCTAGCAATGTCATTTTTAATAGACCTAATGAGCATCCTCAAAAGGTGTTGAATATCTGCCCAGTGACTAACCATCCTGCCTCTTCAGGGTGGAGAGCAAAAGCTGGTGGCCAGACCTGTACCTAGCTGTAAGGGAGCCCAGCGCCAGGTCCCTGGATCGGGCACAGCAGGGGCCGTGCAAAGCACAGCTCTGCTGAGTACAAGCCTTCTGCACACGCGATCTTACAAACCAACAAGATGGGGATTGCCGACAGTAACGTGCAAAGCTACAGCCTAACCTGAGCAGCTGCAAAACACACTCTGATGCGGTTTATATTCACCTCCTGAAGGCCCTGGGGCTCCTAGAAGATAACATGTCTCAAAAGAACAACGTTTGAGAGCTTCACARCTCCGCACATCTATGCATTTCTGACTCCCCAAACAATATATATATATATATGGTAGATATCACACACTGTATCATGCTCGGAGAATGTATTCCCACTGCAGCGCTGGCTGCTCTCTAGTCAGAATTGCTTTTCTGAAGTCACTTTTACATACCAAAAACATTTTTTGTGTATGATTCAGAAACATGCTATAGTAATAGAGGGGAGACAGGGAGTCTGCCCAGCTCTGTTCAGTTTTATCTCTACCAGCTGCTGTACAAAGCACAAGCAATTCAGGAATCATGGCAAAAACATTTTTCTGAACGGTCCTATGGTCTACTGAGAGGGACGGAAGTTTATTACCATCARTGACTCACTCCCTGCTGAAGCTTTTTTCCTGGACGAACTGCATTCTGTGCTATTACRTTCCAGTAACAATAAATTAATAGTAGGCAAGGGAATTCATAGCTCCCCTCACAAAARTGTAACCAAAGCAAGGAAATTATGGACTATGCTATAGAGATTAAGTGAAATATTTCATTCCCTTCCCCTTCAACATGTGAGAACTGTAGCCCCTCATAACATATTTGTATTTCTTTGTCACAAGACATGTATGAACATTAAGCACTGGAAAAGAATTGTTTATACTAAATGTAACTTTAAAACATTTTTTTCCCCTCTGTCAGTTCCTGTATAAATGTAGTAAGTGCAAAAAACATGCTTGCCCCAACACAGCCTAAAAGCTAAAAGGGAAGTTAGGATACCTGGGATCGATTCCTGCTGATCTTCCTCTGTAATCCCAAACAAGTCATTGCACCTTTTTCTGTTCCCCAACCTGTAAGTCAGCAACAACACTTCCACCTCACCAGAAGGCGGTGRGAGTATCCTCTGGTAATGATTTTAGGGCCACATTTAGACATAGGGAGGAGGGAAATGCCAAATGCCAAAAAACCCAAACCACCACAGGTTCAYTCTCCCTGTCTCTATGTCATTGGCTGTCTTTGAATTTCATGTTACACATCAGAATTTCCTCACTATAAGGTTGTGGGTTTTTTTTTTTTTTTTTAAGCGATACTGCAATGTGGGAAACCCTGCAAAGAGCATCTCCCAGTTGCTATAAGTAGAAGCAATTTTAACACCTGGCTCATACTGAGCCAACCTGGAAACTATAGAGTTTCATACTGCGCTAGGAAGGAATTTCTGTTTAGAAATAAAGAAAGGGAAAGAGAAAAGCTTCTAAATCTGGAAAAGAGACTTTGTTTCATGCCCACCCACAGCTGAGTCTACCAGAAACAACTCTTCCCCCAAAACTGACTTGATCCTCCACTCCAACAGCATTTCGTCTCTCCCATCTACATTGTTTTTCCAGCCTACGGATCCAAACATCAAACCAACATAGTCATGCGTGTGCGCACGTGCTCCCCCTCCTCTGGGGACAGCCCTGCTTCACGGGTTGTGCCGTGGGGGCGTCCGTCCTCCAGTGTGGGGCCACCACCGCATGGGAGAAGGGAAGGTCTCCCTTTCAGCGGGTACGGGAAARGGCTACGTCTGCGTGCTGCCACTGAGGTACGACACGCACGCAGCCTATTAGCGGCGACGATCAAGATTCAATCAAGAGACTTCAAAATATGCCAGATGTCAGGCTCTGYGCTTACAGAGCGAGCAGAGCAGCCCAAAGGCAGCCGTAATTACTGCTCCCGCTGCAAGCGGCAGCATTAAAGGGAAAAGTGGGCGTAAAGGGGGAAACAAGCTCCCGCGGTTCCGACTGTCAATTAAGAGCAAGCGTTGGCATGAAAAGATAAAAAAAGGACCCGATTTGCAAGAGCTCATCCCACCCGTCTGGCTGCCACCGGCGGGTGATGCCCCGCGCAGCCCCGATGGGAGCGAGGAGCGCCCCCGAAGCCGCGAGGGCCCCGGCGCTGCCCCGGGCTACCCGCGCAGGGCATTGGAGAGGCGCAGTCCTGCCAAACCCGCTGATTTAGCGAACGCTACCCCGAACGTCTCGGGTGAGCTCTGCCCCCCAGCCCAGGCCTCTTTTAATTCATTCAAGAAGAATTACTGGGGGTGGAAACGGGGCCGCAGCCCTGGGAGGGCAGCTGCTGAGCTGCCACGAGGTGCTCGGAGATGCCACCGCTGGTTCAGGAGGCTGCAGGTAGGTTCTTCTGGGCTTCCTCCCCGCTTCGGCTGTGTGAACTTGGACGAGCTCTCCCGTCGTGGGTGGAATTTAAGTGTGTACTTAATGCTCTGTTAAACAGGGATGGATTGCTGAACTAGGTCCAAAGTTTATAAAGCACCTTGAGTAGGAATATAAGATATTATAATACCTACTCTAAAAAAAAAAAAAAAAAAAAGCACTGTGTGGAAAGGCAATATTTCTTCATGGCAATGCAGATTTCCTTTGTCTTAGGATCATCATTAGTTCTTGAAAATGGTCTGTGAAAAATTTTATATGGCATGGAAGTAATTTAGACAGTGCTTAAAGCTCCATTTATGGAAATACAGTTCGATGACTCTGAAATGATAAGCACCTCCCTATCAAAGCAAATATACCTCCCAGATTTATGAGCAAATTCTAAAAAAGACCAGCTGCGTTAAGAGTAAGTGTATTGATACTGCAAGAAGTCTTGGGAGGACTGCACAGAACTCATCTTGGATCTGAACGTGCCATTAGCTTTTTTGCAAACAAATGCGTATCTGAGTATTACCATATTTTAATTGTGCTTAGCATCCTTCATACAAAATACTGGAGTGCAACGCAGTTCCAACAAACAGAACTACACAATATTTTAACTTTAGAGCCATATATAGAAGTGAACTACACACATCTGAGGTTTTTTCTGCTTCTGTCAAAGGTAATAGTAACTGGACCTCAAAAATAAGAAACATGCCACAGTTCAAACCAAGCCCAGCTCACCAAAAGCTGCTTCCCAGCGGCACACATTACAGCAGCAGCTCTGAGAGCTCACTTCCCCCTTTTGCAGAGGGAAGTCATTTCAYATCAAAGAAAGTTGCAAATAGGAAAAGCTTAACGCTTCACACCATTAGCAAGTTACTGAAAATCTTTGGATGCTGATAGAGAGCATATGAAGGACGATACAACATGCAAAACTTAATCAAAAAAAAAAAATCAGAAGAAAAARAATTGAACCACAAAAACCTGGGAATTCTGGGTGGTTAGAAACATGGGGAAAAAAAAAGAAAAAAAACCACAACTTTGCAACCCACCTAATCACTGCCTTGCACTTCAACACTGTCCGAGCAGGCGGACGGCAGGGCCGTGCTGTGCTCCCTTTGCACGACCAAGATCCCCACAAGCAGCAGGGCCAGCRGTCGGGGCGAGAGGCAGAGGACGGAAGCGCCGCAGGCAGCGCTGGGAGGTGCTGGGCAGACCCGCAGCAGCTGAGGCCGCCCAGCCGCTGCTGCACCAGTCTGTCTGCTCAGCGGGGCCACGATGGGACACTCAGATCAAAGGTGACACTTGCCCAAAAGTGACCAACCTGCAAGGGGCAGCAGCTCTTCCTGCAAGAGCTTGCGAGAAGCTGTTTTGTCCTAGAGAAGTGGAAAATCACAACCACTTTCTTTCACATTTAGAAGTTTTCCCCACACGTTGAGACCTGACACTACCAGAAAGGCAACGCACGTGTTGGACTGTGCCCAAACAGTACAAAACTTTTCTCCGGACAGAGGCAGAGCCCACATTCAAAGCCTCCCCCAAGCAAGGAAGACAGATCTAGGTTGGCATAAACACTCCGAGATTGTATCAAAATTTTGGCTCCTCATAAATTTTAGTTTCTTTYGCATTTCTTTTTTCTGGGCTGCATTCACACCACACTCCGCTCCAACAAACCGGGTGCAACCTGCAGGCACAGCGCAGGGCAGAGCCCGTCCCACCGCGTCCCCACAGACATGTCCATCACCAGGTCAGTCACCCCGATCCAGCCCTCCAGCGAGATCCCCCGAGCCTCGCGCAGGGGAGCCAGAGTCCCACGGCATCCACATTAAAACAATGACTCTTATTCCAAATAAGGGAACTTGTTGCAAACTTCCCTCAAGCTGCCTTGTTCTGGCTGGTTTATGTTACGGAGACAAGACTAAACAGACCTTCATATTTTCAGAATTAACCACTAAAAATGAAAAATTGGTTGTTTGTTTCCAGAGCACAGATGAAGGAAAGTTCCACAGCCAGCGGCCTCTTTTGGAACCAACACCATGACAAACCCAGCACTGGGTTATCTAGTTTTGCTTAAAAGTCTTCGGGACAGATCCAATGAGGAGTAAACAAATGCAAGTCCCAGGGAAGGGCTAGTCCCAGTCACACTGTGGCAAAGCCACATGAACTCACTTAAGTTTCTCTGGATTTACACCAGGGTTAACATGTGCCCCCATGACAGATTGTTTTTCTGTTTATTTCCCCACTATTTCTGCTGGTGCAGAAGTCAGACTTTTTTTTTTAAAGCACTTAATCCATTAAATGTCAAATCAGGGGAAGTCTCACTACTTTGCAGCAAACTTACACCACCTGCCCTGTATCTAACTGTGGTAATGAACTGAGAGCAGAGCAGGCCACTTCCCCCCCCACCCCAATCCCCTTTTTTAAACTGCTTAAGTTGTCTTTGCATCTGGCCTGCTACTTAGTGCAACAAGACTTGAATTAGCCATTTTTATGCTGTACTTCATGGGCAAATGCAGCCTTACTCTGTCTGCTCTAAGCCCCCTGGAAGCTGTATGACTACTTAGTACAGTGCTGAGCTCTACCTAATACATAACCTGCATCTCAGCAGAGCTTATTCACTCAGGTTCAGCCTAGACAAGCTGAACTCGTGCCTGCCTGCCATGTGGACACATGCTCATACCCAAACTAATGGTATTTGGGTATCATTTGGTTAACCCTTCTTTTGCTTTTACCATCCCTGCAGTGCCAGAGGCTGTTCACTCAAACCTGGTAAACAAGASCAAGCCTCAGCATAGCAAAAAATCCGGAAAATAGACAGAGCGCCAGGACTGTGACATTTATTTAGCAGGAATTTTAATGCAGTACCTGTAGTTAAACAAAAAGAGGAAGACAGAAAAGAAACAAGAGCTTCCCGATACCCAAAGGGGAAGGTATGATAAAACCAAGCAGTGCACAGACCCATTCATGCATCAACACTTCGAGAAACCCCGGCCCCAGCTACCCCGGCCCAAAGCAAGGCCAAGTCCCATCCGTCCTGTGACGGGGACGTTCCACCATAATTAAACGAAGCCTCGTTCTTCCCAGCGCCTGTCGTAACTAGAAAAGCAAGGAGACATCACAGCTAAAGACAGAGTTTCACCGTTACAGCCRTGCAGGGAGCACCACCACTAGCCTGCGTTATTGCCGGCTCCCTGGAGGTCTACACAGAAATCACCGCATCAGCGTAAAGCGATTAAAAATAGACTGGAGGAGCTGCCGTGCAGCAGAGCCCCGCTGGATGCGGGAAAGGCTGAGGAGAGCCCTGAAAGAACAAAATCGCTTATCAGCCTCCTTCCACRTCTTCAAGTTCGATGATGAAATACCCAGTTTTCAAAGTACACAACAGGACGCCTCGTCTCTGAATGTGTTTATTTGAACTGCACACGCAGAAACATTATTAGAGAAACAAATGGCCTGTTTGATCATAACTTGCCATTTTTGCATTCAAAAGCCCCATGTATAAATACACAATTACATTAACRATGCAGGCAGGACTACAAGCACAGCTACTTACCTGGCCGAAAACCAGGCCTCTGCACTGTCAAATTAAAAGCAGAAATGCAGATGGGAAAGATGCCTTTTTCTTGTTAGCCGCACAGCCACCTAGCACAGAAGTGGTCTTACTGATGCATTGGGTGGATACAAAAGAAGAAACCCGTTTTAAACTCAACTGACTTCTTCCCAAGRGACTTTTCATGTAGTTTCTAGCTATATACGGCCACACGTTCCCACAAATTCTTCCCCTTTGTAGTCAGTGCTTCCAATCTGGTCAGGAATTGAGAAAACTATTGGAAAAAAAAATCAGTTTGCTATTCTTCACACTTGCTTCATGGAAGACATTACTGACACAAAAACACAGGTTGTTGCTTATAAACAGAAAACAAAGTGCATGAACAAAAAGCAGGGGCTGGGATTATCCATCTGTCTCTTTGCCAGTAGCTCACTTTCTCTTCTGAATTATATTTGTATGAGGCGGGATGTAATCTAAATGGAGAAGTTTGTCGAGGCTGGTGTTTGCTTTTACTGGAATTAAATTTTAGAGGCCAAATTCTGCTCTTCGCTCTAAGTCCAGAGTAGCATCACTGACTGATGGCATGGTTTCCAGTCTGCATTTGCATCTCACAGCAGAATCTGATCCAATAGGTAAGGTGACCTTAAGGTCCACCAAAGTCCAAAATTAGGTCACGCTTAAAAGCATTCTTCAGCTGCTGCATAATCTCCACAAAGTAAATTAAGAGTTAATTTAAATAAGTGAGCTGACTCAGTCTACTCAAGTATCAAGTTCTGGGATATTTGGACTCAAGTAAAACATGCTTACAGTATAGGCATATGGTCTCCTAAAACATGGCGTGAATATGTTGAGCTAGTTCCAGGCTCACCTTGCCTCCAGCTGATCACTACCAATTGAATTTTGTGTTCATCAGCTCAGGCAGGAAGAGTGCAGTCCCTTGAATAGATGGTAACTGCTGCTACAAGTGGTTTTAGAGCCGCTCTTAGCAAGAGCACAGAGGAACGCCTCCATCTCTGATCTTTTTCCCATTGGGGAGGTCAAACTCTGGCACTTCCAATTTGCAAGCACAAACAATTCTTATTTCTTCATCTAAACCAGGGAAATACATGCAGGATACAAGGTGGAAGAAGTTAGTACATGTATATATTTATAAGAGCATGTGGATATGTGTGTATCCACATATCACACATAGGCACGCATTTTGATTTAAGTGGGTACTTTCTACCATACATTTATGTGGCTTTCAAATCTGGTACGTTACTTGGCTCTCCCTTAAGTACAGCTATTGTTCGGGGTGTACCTGCCCCACATATTACGGGTAGCTGGGGGCTCACTCTCCCAAATTCAGGGGCAATGCAGGAGAAGAGAGAAGGGCTGGAAGGGCACTGTCACTGAGAAAGCCTGCTAGATCCTATTGTGACCCTTCCTAGCTTACTGTTACATTTTTCTCATTTTTACAAATCATTGTTTAATCAGAGAAGCAGTTAGAGGGAATTTGAGACCTGTAACAACCAAAAAAATCTCTAAAAAGGCTAGACCTGAAAGCAGGAAATGTATGTGTATATATTTTTAGCACATACAGTGCTCTTACAGAGTCTTTTAATAGACAATAAAGTTCAGGCGTCAGGACCAGGTTGTTGAGACCAGGCTAAATATTCTCTTACACTGAGAATGAGCCAAACAACCTCAGCTCGTTGGGGTGGCAAGCATCTTCCTATACATTTCCCAGTGCCTAGCCCAAGGGGCCCCAACCCAGCCTGGACGCAAGTCAGTGTTTAAAGGACCAGGATCAGCTGTAAATCACAGCCAGACAAAATGCATCAGCCGCTAGATGTGTGTGCAGCAACAGTGACAGCTGGCGGTCACAGGAAGGAAAATCCCACGCGCCGACTGTCCACTGCCACACACACACCCCACACAAACTCCATTTCTTCCATTTAGTCTAAATTAAAAGCAAAGAGCCTTGGAGCAAGGAGCTATATTACTCCAAATATACCTTGCCTGCACAAATTGCTACTTCCTTTGAACAGAAAGATCTCAGGACAGAGCCTTCCTAGTCTTGCTCCTTCTGCTGGTAAATGCACGAGGGCTAAAGCGCTGCCTGAACCACCAGGGCTATTCACCCTCTCCCTTACGAGATTTTGGACACTTTTCATATGCAGCAGAGAACAGGAGTTCAAAGACGGTATTAGCATATCCACAGCATGATTTACTGCCTTGCAGTTTGCTTGACACCCTCTTCCACTGCATGTAGCACTTGCCTGCATATACAGATTTTGGGAAGGAAAATGGGCTGCTTAAGGCACAAAGTCTGGCTCTGACTAAACTTGAAGTTACTGGCAATGCCCTCCCGTTATAGAGGAGAAAGTGAGATGGGGTGAGCCACGTCCAGGTTCATGCCAAGAAAGTCACTGGCAGTGAGGGACACAAGTCCTGGGGCTTGCAAAACCCCACAAAGGCCACGAGCACCTCTGTAAGCGGTCGGCTGAGGGATCAGCACAGCCACAACGCCCGCGTGGGCTGCCATCGTTCACCCCGAGACGCTGAAGTGGAGTCTTAAACCTGCTGCTTCTTCTGGGGAGAAAACAGCTATTTGAAAGTGTCCATTATTTCCTCTCTCACACCAAGCAGGGAACTGACTGTACGTTTTGCTTCCGATTCACAAATATTAAAGCCCCCTCTGCCCACTATTGGTGACTCACAAAAGTGACTCATTCACCTCCAGATAGTTTTATTCCCCCTCCACACACACACGTATCTGAAATAAAAGATTCCCCTACACTGACCCCTTGGAGGGAAAGGAAGGGGAATGGACGACAACAACAACAACAACACACCCACAAACCAGACTTTTCTTCTATTCATCAGCCTCTGCTTATAACACAGAGTTCATCCCAGACTCCAGACACTAACTCACCCCTTTGGCTGGTCTAAAATGTCAGCAGTAGCAGTAAGGAAGGAATCGTGCCCCGTTTTAGATGTATTACTCTCCCCGCTAGAGGCTGCTAAAAGAAAAGCAACATGACAGCTCAGCTCCGCGCAGGGCTGGCCCTGGGCTTCCCAGCACACCTGCAAGCAAAGAGTTGTAGAAATAAAATTAGGAAGAAGGGGGAAAGAAGGATTTTTTATTTTTTTTTGGTACAGGAAGCATTGGAAAGCTATGAAGGCTGTTAACAAGGGGAATTACAAGAGATGCTTTGCAGTGAGTCACAGCTTCGGCGCAGCTCTGTGGCCTAGCAGTAGGATGGCAGAGGGAGGGAGGAGAGGGCACGGACACACTTGCATTCCTACAGTCGTGTGGGAAGAGAGGGGGAAAGATTGGGCCATCCCTCAGGAGGGTAGGGCGTTTTCTCCTGCCCATAGCAGCTTCATCGTCCCATCAACCGAAGGGCAGAGAATGGGGTTTACACCGAAACGAACAGCAGGCACTGAAAGGAGAGAGATGGCTGGGCAGGAATTCAGGGAGAAGGATAACAGCGAACCTCTCCGGAGTCCCAGACGAGTGGTATCTGAGTACCTGGACTTCCTGACTATGTCTGTTCAGGCTGGAAGGACCTTGGGAGGAGGTGGCACACCATTTCCCACGCTAACCACAGCCAAGAAAGCTGGGCTCAGCACAGGTAAGATCAGCATGGTCCCTCTACTCTCAGCAAAAAAATGGGGAAATTTATAGATTGTGACATGATCTCAGGAATATAGAATCACAAATCAAGTGGGGGGAGAGGGGAGAGAAAACGAGCAAAGACAGACAAACAGGAAAACCCCACACACCTCCACCCAACCCAGGAGCCTCTTTGCCAGTGCAATAAACCCATGGCGCACACTGTCAGTGAGGTCCGAAAACAGATGTTTCGGTATTGCACCAAACACCATCATCGGGACTGCAGGCAATAATTGCTCTATAAATCTTGAGCAAGCTATATCAGAAAATGGAGAAGCAAGAAATACTCTACAACTGCGACCCCGACAACATGCTTGCCCTTTTTGCTCCAAGAAGTGGAGGCCAATTCTGAGCCTACTCAACTCAGAGAGAGTTTTGCCACTAAATCTGCAGGAAACAAGGTCAGGTCCTGTAAAACCTTGCTCTGTTCATTGTCAGT
The DNA here is from genome assembly GCF_003343035.1 of Apteryx rowi. Lineage (NCBI taxonomy): Eukaryota > Metazoa > Chordata > Aves > Apterygiformes > Apterygidae > Apteryx > Apteryx rowi. The sequence goes on from NW_020449418.1 coordinate 6,386,004, forward strand.
GGCTTGTTGGATCTCCAGTACTTCCTGGCTGTTAAAAATGAACCATGAGCTGTTAGAAGGGATTAGTAATGGACCTCAGCAGAAGTTGCAGGAGAAAGCAAAGGTGTTTGTAACAGAGCAACAGGGGACATGCTAAAGTACAGCAGCACACACCAACCTCCCTGGATAATTATGCAGTGCTTTTAGGCCACTGATGTCAGGCTTGTTCACCCATCAACCAGGAAAGCCCAACCCCCCAGAGGGCTAGTATCAGTCCCCCCAGCTGTACGACAGGTCCCACCACCACTGAGATCTCAGGGAGGTCAGGGTGGAGAAGACTTATTGCACCATTTAATTCATCCAGACAGAGACCAGAATACACAGAGTAATTCCTTCAGGTCCAAATCTATTAACTTATCTACTAGAGAAGGATTGTTCCTTGACTAAGTTTATTACCTGAGAACTAAATCAATAAGGGTCTGATGTTACAAGGCCTGTGACTTCTATAGCACAGTGCATGTCTTAAAGTTTTCCTGCTGATCACATCAAGTCTTCCTTTTGGCTCATCCTTGTTAAAACCCAGTGAACACTTTAAATAAGTCTTCCTCCCTCATGTTTGCACCATCAAATAGGGTGCAAACATATCTTATTAGTCTTTGCTTGGCAAAATTACCCATATCCAGCTCTTTTAATCTTTGCTCTTAAATCAGTATTTTCAGTTCCACTGATAACTGTATACTCGACTTTTCTGAATTCCTTCTATCTTTGTCAATCTTTCCAGTAAGCAGGTGCCCAGAAGCCAACGCAAAGGACTATGAGCAATCAGTCCCAAAAGAGCATCAAGTCATTGTACAAGAAATAAAGGATGTGCCAAGCCGCTGCATCTGACCCATGTGCCACACGACGAACACAAGGAAGCAGGTGACACTTAACTATAGCACTGTACACACAACCTTGTCAAGTCAGCCTTTGTGTCTAGAGCTTTATCCTCCTCTCCATAACATCACCCACCCAGCTCTCATTAACATTAAACACTCATGCAAGTTGAACAAAGGATCCATTTTTTGGATGTACAGCATGCCCTCAAGGGATGCTTATATTTAACAATTATCATTGCTAGTTAAGATGACAAAGAAAAAACCCACACACATCAGTTATGTGCCTTTAGCAGAGGGAGGAGCAATTTATTTTGCTGGCAGGAGACTTAGGGGAGTCAGAGCAAGCATAGTCTTCAGCTAGCGGGTTTCTAAACTCTCTGAATCTCACAATCTCTGAATGTCTTTAGCAAGGCAATTCTTCAGGTCACACGTCAGAATATCTGAAGATGAACCTGAGCCACAACTCCAGACACAAAGCTCCAGCCACGATTATACAGGGTTTTTTTTTCATTCAAGGATCTCATTCACTGCTGAACTGAAGAAACATAACACCCTCAGGGCTAACATCAGCTATTTTTATTTCCCAAGCATAGGTTACACTTGGGGTTTTATTATTCCAACCCCCCTTTTATGCTGCAGATCTCCCCTCGAGTTAAGCATCAGAACAAGCCTATGTTTACTAGTACTCTTGCACTGTGGTTAGGTACAAAAAGATGAATTTTCCAGTAACACACACCTGGTTAATAGTGACTCAGAAAAAAAAATCCCCACTTAATAACAGGTACCACTTTCTTTGGTATCCTAAATTCAGAAATTGATTTTTATCACCCAAGACCATGTGATTTATTAGCAGAGTTGGTACAGTTCATACTGCACGCCAGGGCACTTGGCACTCCAGGAAAACTCAAGAGCTAAATCCAAACTCAGGGGCTGAGCTTCATTTCTACTTACAAACTTGGATGAAAGCCCAGCCGAAGAGACAATATAGCAGCAGGCATCAACAGACAAGCTCCAAGCAGACTTGTACCAGAGAATTAGCCTTCAGAGAGTCTTAGTGAGGTTCATCCTGTGTTATCACAGCATAAGCCCCATTCCAGGGCTCGGGAAAAGTGAAAGAACAGTTTAATACCAAAATGTCATTAAAATTAAGTGTGACCAACTGCTTCGTTCTCCAGAAGCTTGAGTTTAAGGCTGAGATTTTCATGATTTCAGATTTAATGAGGACATAAGAAGCCTGTGATACAGCGTTGGTTACTACCAGGTTCCAAAAAAGCTGCCAGACAGCATTATTTTTAATGCACTCTAGCACAGGGATAGAGTTTCCTAGGAAGCTGCCAAATATAGTGAAGGTTTGCATTTTCCCCTTCCAACACTTTCTTAGAAAGCTGGATATAACATTACCTTACCTATGTGGCTATTCTAATTAAGTTTTGTTTTAAGAAACTGTTCTTAAAACAAAAAGAAAGAAGAGTGAACTTGAACTCCTGGGCACTTAAACTACTTCTTTTGATACAGAGATTTGAAAAAAAGTTTGACAGACAAGTCATACAGACCTCCAGAAGGCCCTTTTAAGAAGGGTAAGTTTTTCTTCTAAGCAAAGCCTGTGCTCTCCTGGGTGTTCCTCACTGTACCAGACCACATGAACCATAATCCTAGACAGGGCCTTTGACTTATTGTTATATAAATTGTAACAACACAGGTTATTACTACTTTGAAAGCCAGATCCTGTTACCATCCAAGTAACTGACAGCAGAGCTAGTCTCTATGTCCTCTTATTGGTCCTGAGGAAGATTAATTAAAAATATAGCTGACAATTCATCTGAGCTACAGGCCAGAAACTGCACATTTACAATTAAAAGCAGAGCTCCTAGGATCTCCATATTTCTTCATGCAGATCTTCCCTCTGGAGCTACTCAGACAACAGCATCAGTATCTATCTGGGAAAGAAAGATGTAAAGTACCTTGGCTGCAACCAGAAGAGCTGAATGTAAAGCAAACCTTTTAGCAGGAGGCAGCGTTTCCTACCAGGCAACTCTCCCAGCTCTGCCACAGACACTTCCAGCAAGTCCTCTCATCCCTCTGCTTCCAGATGGGAGAAGAAGGGAAAAAGATGTAAGGTGGCACTGATATGCAGATTGGAAGAGATGACTCAGCAGCTCATTCCAATTAGTCCCAATTAATTCCACCCAAAGCAAATAACTTTTAAYGCTACAAGGTAGGCCAGGAGAAGAGCAGGAATGCCCAGCGAGGAAGCCACCATACCTGCTCAGATGCACGTCCTTTCATTCAGCACTCGATGCTTAGCCAAGTTTATCACCTATCTCTGGCTCTTCTCAGTCTTTAAATAAGAAAAACATACAATCCCTATTGCTGCCCAGGGCTGCAGAGGTCTCTTAACACTAATAAATGCTATCAGTGTAGTAAAGGAGAAACAGACTGCTCGGGTTCCTATTTCACTCTCTCCTGGTCGTTAGAAGAAACAATCATCACACTAAATTTGGGAAGGAGGCATCTATCTTCCATACAGAGGGTGAGATGCATCAAGCACAGAGGTTCAGGACATAGGAACAGTTTTGTTTTTTTTTTTAAGAGGGCTTAAAACAGACCCAAAGTTTTGTGCTGGTCACTTGCACAGGCCTGAATGTCACCCAGTGACAACATCTGCAAACCTGACAAATGGCAGAAAGGAACTTTCCGTGCTGTCCCATTTTTCTCTTCAAGACAGATACTATCATTACATTAGTCAAGCTAGAGCTGAACTGTCAGAGCTTTTTTATTATTATTTACGAGAAGGTTTATAAGCCAAACTTATACTATTAAATTCCTGTATCACAGAGTTGCTCTAATACCCAGGAAATGCAGTATGATAGGAGCACTGTTATTCCCCAGCTTGCTTTTGCTTATCACTTTTATGAAGCTCCTTCTGTGCTTACTGCATGGCAGGAGACTACAAAATTCAAGTTTTACCCCGGGGTCACATCCTGCAGGCTTCGGGGGGCTGCTGGGTCTCACAGCACTTTACAGGAGTTGAGTCCACTCTGTGCTCTCCTGATYCAGGCCCCATCATTTTAAACCAATGTACTTTCCTGAACCTAATCAATTCAATGCAGAGTATATGGAARAAAATGTTTAATTTTTCTAGCAGCCAATTTATTTTCTACAATAGCTCACACACTAGTCCTTTGAGCAGCCTCAATGAAGAAAGCGCTTCAATTTTCTTTGCAGAATACTGATATGGTCTTAGGAAGCGAGTTCCTTGACTGAAGCTTACAGAGGCGACACAATCAGGCCTCTGTGGTGAAGCTCAGAGTTGATGAAGAGGCCAGTGTACTGCGTCTTGCAAGGAGCCAGATATTCCAAAAACTGAACCGTGTAGCCTGGCCTCTGTGTACGACCCGCATGGGGATGCAGGTGRATGATGCATGGATGGAAGCAGTACAACAAGACCTCCTTGTTGACTTTATCTGCTGAATTCACAATATACAGTTGGACTTTTGGTTCAGAAAAACACAAAAATCACAGCCCTGGGAAACTGGCCTTCAGGAGATTGCAAGGGACAGCCTTGCGAACCAGTGCAAATCCCTGTGAGTGTGCTACTTGCACAGGGGTGTCACTGAGAGTACAAGAGGTGTCAGCAGGAGGAGGATCTCCCCTAAACTACACAAGAGTTCATCAACTCAAGCCAACAAGCTGGTCAAATGACAAAACACACTCTGAGTTCAAACATGCCTACAATCTTCAAAATGATCCCTCCAATGAAGTTTGATTTTGAACAAAGTCACATGAGAGGATCCATGCAGGGGTGTGATCTGGCTCCTTCCCCTGGCCAACCCATCCCACCTCGTCCCTTGCCTCAGGATACGTCCCATGGCAGAGCAAGCTGGTTCAGGGACCTGGTCGGTCAAAAACTAAACTTTCAGGATAGGAGCTGGGGAGAAGAGTAATTGCTTTTTGGCCAAGARCATCCTCTTGGCTGGATTCTCTCATGTGGTGGTGGTGGAAATGGGGGGACCGCAGCAGATCCAGCAGAGATCAGCTCAACCTGCCTGTGAACTCACCCTGAGGCAGGAGCTTGGGTCTAAATGACGGCGGCAGGAACCCAGGACGGCCTGCTGTTTCCTGCCACTCTGCTCTGATTAGAATTAGACTGTAATAATAATGCAGCTCTATGTCTCTCCTTCCTTTATTCATTGGCACAGTGAGGCACAGAGAGGTGAAATGCCTTRGTATCTGCATGGGAGAGCTGGGAACATCAAGTAGAGGGATTTATCTCCGCTAAGTCATGCTGTGACTAGTAGACCATGCTGTCTTCCATTAACAAGTAGATTTCTGCAGTGTTTAATTTATATTCTCCTGTAGAGACTGCTGCAAAGGAGACTGTGGGCACAGAAATTGCTTTGCACTCTCTAGGACCTCCCCACCACCACACACACCAGTGGGTCTGGCTTCCTCAGAAAACCAGGTCAAAACAGCAAGAAAACTGCCTGAGACCCCACTCCTCCTTTTAGCTGAAGAGATACTGAGGGTGCTGGCGGTAGAGGCATAGCTGTTAGCCAAAATGATTGCTTAATTTAATTTTTATTTCCAGCCGCCAGAGACTTTGTGAAGTTAGATGCTGGTTAATCAAGCCATAGAGCAGCCATTCAGCACCTGCTGCCCCACAAAGTTTAAAAGCTTAGAAAAGAGTGACTTGCACGAAAGTAATACTGCAAACTTTATGCTTCCAAAACCACTTCCCATGTTTTCTTTTTTTCCTTTCTGGTACATCAYCACCCCCATAAAAGCCGAAAAGAGCATCTGAGTGTGGTCCCTGGTTAAACAGAGGTAGCCCATCACAGCAGCAGTTCAGAAGCTTGTTCCATAATCCAGCAAAACTTTTAATGCAGAAGTGTCACTATTAATTTGATTTATATATCCACCTATCCCAAAGGCCCCCATATCCACTACAGCAGCACCTGCATGAAGTGCACTAGAAGAGCTTTGCTGCTGGAAGTCCCTGGTGCACCAGCTGGAGTTATTATGCCCAACTGCACAGTGTAAAGGCTGTAGGAAGCAATTTCTTTTGGGTCCCATTAGGCTTTAACAGGTTGGTCTTTTTACATGCAGGAACATCCTAGGGAATATTTGTGGACAACAATTTGAATACATCACTAAAAACATTATCTGAACTATAGATTTGTAGTTACAGGCACAGGCGTTCRTCCACCTTGCCACAGCCCACGGTGTATTTCCATCAGCAGAGCAGCCACGTACACTTTTACGCCTCCGAAAGGTTTCCACTAGGCAAGCCCAAAGCGAACATGTCAGCGCGATCCTGGCTCCACAACACCTCCCCTGCACGTCTGCCACCGCGCGAGTCAGCCAGGCGCTCCCTGCGMGCCTGCGCGCCAGGACCACGGGGACAGGAGTGCCACCTCCAGGAGCGTGTGGCTCGCCAGGGCAGCGGGGGGACGGAAACGCCGCAAAATGAGGGCACCGCARCAGAGGCTTAGAGGAATAAGCAGATGGCAGGTGGGGGGGAGGACGAAAGCGCAAGGGGAAGGGAAAGACAGCACCCGGGGAGTCGTGCGAGGGAGCACTGCATTGCTCCAGGTCTGTCCTGAAGGCCGTCTGCAGAGCCGGCAGTGCTCAGCTGCAACCCCGCAGCCACATCCCACTGAAGCAGAAGTCTCCTCACACGTTCGGGGGCATTTTGTTTTTCTGGTGGAACTAAAACGAAGCAAACACATGAAGCCACATATATGAAGCTGGACGTGGCCTGCTGGGTATCGAAAAAGGATGCAACCTGGAAAGCGTCTCGCCCCAGGGCCGCCAAGCAGCAAGCCAACGCGCAGCCCTGCCCGGGAAGGCAAACAGGGCTCACCGTTCACTGCTTTCCGAATAATCCCTGGAAGCTAGCACGAGGCTGGGGAAGGACTCAAAGGCAGAACCTCTTCTGCTGGAAAACCAGCCCCGCTTCGCGTGGTGCTTTGCAGTTTGCCTCCCAGGAAGAGTACTGGCCCGTCCTGACCTAGCAAGAAAGCTTAGAGGCCATAGCGCAAACGGCCCAGCTACAGGGCCTTAATATGTTGATTTAGAGCAACCCTGCACAGAAAATGGCTTAAGTCTAATGATCCACCACAAGAGAGTTTGATTTTTTAAAAGGATAATTCACTGTATCTGTTCTAGTTAAACAGAAAACTCTGTGTCATAATAAAGCTGTCATGATGTTCTGGAAATAATGGTCTCACTGGAGGAACACACTGTAATTTTATATCCAGCTATTTAAGAAGATGAGGCCAAGCCCTGAGTGGCAAACACTTTGATGAAACAACACATGAATTAAACATAATTATAGCAGAAAAACAGTAAAACAGAACTAATCATCAAGGCCTGTGTTGTACCGCGAGCGATGACATTTGCATTGGCACAGGGCATTCCCATCCAGAGAGCTCCAAGTCCTCCATGAATATCAGTAATTAAATAGTCAGCTAGGCAGCCTGAGGGAGACGAGTTTCGCTCCCCCCCTTTACAGAAAGCGAGGTCAGCAGCCACAGCGGATCGGTGGCGGAGGCTGCCGGGACCTACGGGGACGCCGGCTCCCTGCCGGACCCCACGCGCGCCCTCCCACCCACCCACGTAGGCGGAGGCGTTCGAGCCTTTCAACACCCAGGTCCCAAAGCTTTTCTCCTCCTTCTCAGGACTGCAAATGAAGCCGGGGGAGAGAAGGAGCCCCAGGCTCCGGGCGGCAAAGCCTAGGAGAGGCAGTAGCCAACCTCCCGGGCTCGCCCAGCGGATAGACCTGCTACCAGGGCCGAGCTCGCCGCGTCGATCCGGGACGCCTCCCGGCAAGGCTGCCTCCTCTCCTGCTCTCTCGCCTCCTCCTCCTGATGATCCCTGCTCAGCCTCGTTCCTCCCCACCTCCCCTTGCCCTTTGCTCTTTAAGACGACTATCCCGCCCTTCATTTTATCAGGCTTTTCCCAGCGGTAAAGACACTACACGTTACAGGCAGGTGATTCATAAAATGTGCCTCTCCCCATGAGTTTTACAAACGTTAACTAAYGCTTAAAATACCCCATGGAAGTGATTCCATTTTTGCAGGTGGGAAAACTGAGATAAACCAGCTAAGGCCCGAAGCACGACGACGTTTATTTCTCAAGGCCAGCGAACTTAGCTTTAATACAGCTGGGCAGAGAAATGAGGGCTCCGTGTTTGCCAGGCCGAGGTGGGATTTAGCCGATACATGCTCAAAGAAACCACTCGCACGCTCAGAGCTAGGCCTGTTCTTACACATTTTTAATTGTTCCGAACTTAACCCTCTACTCTTAACGAGCAGCAGCAGGAGTCCACCTAGCCTGAGCGTGCACAGGCGCCTGGGTACGTTTATTTTCTATGGAGCACGCTCCAAGGCTAGCAGCGGCATCAACCAAGTCAGTCCCATGTTGTTACTACAGCTTAGTTGCCCAGTCTACCCATCCCACGCTATTAACACAGGGCCTAATTGCCCTCCCATCAGCAGGTTTTTTTCTAATTACAGCAGCGTGAGCTGGACTCAGGCTTACGATACATAGTCTCACTAGGAAGGACTCAATGTATTTCCTCTCTGTAAAATTAAGATGCAATTTTATATGGGCCTATTTGCTGTAAACCTATCTCTATATGCAGTCTTCTCYCTTTGCATATTTAATCTAGAAAAGAGAATACAACTGGGTTTAGGAAGCCTACTTTTTTCTAGGTTTCCATTCAAGCTGGATCTCAAAACCCTTCTTTATGTCAACAGCAGACAACTGTTTCATAGACTTCATCTAACAGGGTTGGTAACTAACCTAAAAATGGCAGATGGGAGCATTAAATATTTATTGGACTGGAGCATATTGATTTCCGAAATTAACACTTTGCAAATTACTTCTGTGTAAACAGTAATTAAACAGTCAGGCACAGTCCAGTCCAGGTTCTGAGTAAGCCGCAACTCTTTTTGTAAAACATATGTATGCATAAAAAATAATAAAGCGAGATGAACTAACACTTCTCTGCTGATTTCCATCTGCACACTGAATTGCTCTGCAATCATGAATTAAAATTAATTAAAACTTTGGAATGATTTTCCACATAAAATTGGATGTAGGGAGCCCTTGTGACTGGCATTCAGGCATCATGCCAATGAAACTTGCGCTGAACAGGATTAGATGATACATTGCTTTAAAATATCAAGGACTCCGGTGACTTAGTGTCACTAACACTGGGTTTGAACTGGTGATAAGAGAAGGACTGAACCGGTGGTTGTGCCGGGGGAAACCACAGCAGAAGCACAACTGATACAGACAGAAGCCTTATAGGCTCCATGTTTTTTCCAGGAGCTGCAATCATAAACAGCAGAAAGCTGCTATTCGCTGTTTACCCCGCCAGTGTATGTGGTAATAATTTGCTCAAGAGATACTGCATTTTTATTCCCTTAAACAGAACATTAATCTTCCACTTGGGCTATTGTACTAATAGTACTGAGAGTCATGCAGCCTTCTCCTGAATACATCTTTTTAAAAARAAAATTTATTTTAGCTTTGCTTTAAAAATAGCTGACTTTTCCAAAACTACTAGTCTTCCTTTCAAATGCTGTCCAACGTCTTTTCCAGGCCTCTTTTCACATTCACTGTACCTACGCAGGCAGGATCGCGTGAAGGTAAGCTTTCCTATTCAATAAAGCAGCAGCGAAAGCCTCATTGAAGTTAATGGCTGAAGGTATGTTAGTGAATTGGAAGCTCTGAATAACGTCCTGCAACCCTTAATTCTTTTGCGCAGGCTGCTATACACTATATTTCRTTGCTTTAGCTGGATTTTTTCCACGTTCTGAGTAAATCACAGCTTTTTCACTTTCTCCCTTCCCCCAAAACATATGCACTTAAAAACCCAACAGAAATGAACAAACCCACCTACACGGGGATGAACAGTGGGCAAATCAGACTCTGAACTGGTCGGGCGACTGTGGTTACGAAAGGGCACAGGACCCCTTCAGACTGCGCTCTGCGACAAGCRGCTTATCCTGATTTTCCAGGTGGCGGCGGGCTTCGGTCCGGGCAGGGGCTCGAGCAGGGCAGGGCGAGGGGGAAGCTCTGTCCCCGGCCCGGAGGAGCTATTCCGACCCCGCCGTGCGGCGATGCCGACGGCACCAGGCGCCCGACCGCTTTGGCCRTGCCTGGCCCGGCTCCATCGCCCAGGCGAGGACACGGCTATTACAGACGCAGGAGAAGGGTGATCTTCTGCGCCGATGCAGTTAGCAGCTCGGATGGGGTGCGGATGCTGCGCTCATCTAGCTGTGTGCGCACGCAGACAGGCGCGTTGGGTCTGGTCTCCCCCTCTTCCTCCCCGTACAAGGCGCAGATTGGTGTCGTGTCCCCGAGAGCTCCGAGGAGGTTGCGAGCGAGTTTACAGAGGAAGATGAAGAGAACAAGGCTGCCAGGGGACGTCAGCGAGAACTACTGTTCTCCTGGTGCAGTTAAGAGTCACATAATGAAACAGGGGCTGGTTTGTTTGTTTTTTAATGAGCTCTATTTATATTTGACTTTAACTATCCTCATTCATTTTCTCTGAATCAAACCTCTACTGCTGAAATCTTGTGCATCAGAGTTAATGAAGGGTGGCTATAATGTGATTTACCGCATACTTCCAAACGCTAACGTACTTGTAGGAGGGGCTAATTTACAGCTGCAGTGTTTAAAGCTGAAGAATTGATAGCAAAATTGAGCACCAGTTCTCAGCTGCATCACAGAAAGCTAAAGTAATCCTGCAGGCTTCTCTGGAGACATTTTTCTTCCATGTTGTTAGAACACCAAGAGGTTAAGGCTGCTGCTAAAGCTAGTTTTATGGTTCGCAAACTGGAAGCTGGTAAAAAACAGGTGTCTCTTACCCTTCCTCTTCTTTCTGGCTGTTAGGGATGCCTGAGCTTCAAGAGGTTAAAGAAAGAGAAAAAACACCATGTGAACCAACCCAAGGAATGCGAGATCCTCAAGATTTTTCCTTCAATAACTCAGAGTACAATAAACCAAAGTGTTTTGCACCTCATCCCCTTAGTAGAGGATGAAAACAAAAATCAGCTATACAATTCTCTTTACTTCTTCCTCTCCTTAAAAAAGAAGAACTGCTGTTTACAACATAGCTAGAAATCAGAAATGGAGGTTTTCTTCTTGGATAAAGAAATTTAGCCCCTAGCTCCACATTTAAGCATTTAAAACAAACACAGCTTCATTCCTAGAGGAGCAGCTGTGTAATTAAGACAATTTTTGGATGAAAGTGTGATTCAAGAGCCAAATACTATCTTAATTATATACATTAATATTCTGCTAAGAAGATGCTCATCAAAAAGATAACTCATGCTATTGCACAAGGAAGATCACTAAAAATATAAAAATAACGGATAGGGGTGTCAGTGGTGCCTGCGTGAGACGCTGCGGATAACTGCATGGGGGTGAAAGCAGCTCCCAGCTGCAGAGGAAGCGGATGGAAAGTGATAATAAACGCATTTGAGCGAAAAGAGAATCGCAGAAAGTAATCTGCYGTCCGAGGGGAATACTGAACGAGAGAGACGTCTGTGTCGAAGCGAGAGTCGCCCCACGGCTGCCCAGGTTGCTTGGGAAGGATTTTTGGCTGCAGTCTCTTCTGTTTGCTTTTCTGCAAACAAAGGAGCGTATTCACAGGCCAGGCGGCAAAATCGGACCTGGAGGTCAGGAGCGGGGTGCAGAGAGAGGAGACGGGAGTCTCGCGTGCTGGCTCGGGAGCCAGGATGTCTTCCTACAGAGGGGAGCGCAGGGGGTCACCGCGGTCTCACGTGGAGACTGCCAGACCGCAGGGGAAGGACGGACGGACAGCGTCCGACCCTGGGGGATCCCCCTCCCGCGCGGGCAGGAGAGCGTGGGTGGGAGCCGCATCCCCGCCGGCGCGCAGGGGAGAGGAGCCGTGCCGCAAGGAGCTGGGGAGCGAAGGGCAGCGCCTTGCCCAGGGACCGAGCAGCCCTCGTCAGAGCCTACGGCCAGGGCCACCCTGCTTCCGTTGAAACCCTCRTTTAAGGGGCGTTTGGAATTGCGCAAAAGCCGGAGCTCACTTGTCGCAGGTGCATGAGCTGAAACCTGGGGGATCTTTGGCTTACRGCCTCGCAGCAGGGGCCTGTGCTCCCATTTGCCCTCAGAGCTAGGCTGGCTCCATGTGTGACCAGGAGGTCTCCAAGGAAGACCCAGGTGCTGCAGGAAGTGGAGCTGGTAAGGCGAAAGCGGTTGCTCTTTCTGCTGAACTGGCGCCAAACCAACGTCACACAACGGTGCTCTTCTGGTCGAGCCTCCGCAGCGCAAGTGCCCTCTGGGCAGAAACACTGAGAACCCAAAGCACCGTGAAAGGGCACGCAGAAAAACCTCCCTTATCCCACGTGCCCTTTGACTCTCCCCAAAAGACATGAGCTCCGCTCCATCTCTCTGCAACAGCCACGCGCAAGGATTATATCAGGGAGAAGGATCATTTAGAGCAGCTATCCCAAGCTGCTCTAGAAGATGATGCCCACAATGTTTAAGAATTCAGCATCCAGATGACAGGCGGCAGAAAGGCAGCAGCTCGGCTGTCCTGGGGACACACGACAGAAATGCTCTACTCTGCATACAGCAGAACGGGAGGGAAGTTTGAGGGCTGAGCTGCCATTTAGCAAAGTCGCGCGTCCAAATTCCCATGTCCCACTAAGCCATGGGACATGATGGTGAGGAACAGCTGCTCCGTGACTCTGCTGCCGAACACGTGGCACCGCTGGGACAAACCTCACCTCCAAGCAGTCCCCAGACCCGCTGCATGAAGCCTGTTATGCTGCACAGTGACGGCAGCAGCAGTTTGCCTTAGGGCTGGAACTGCATCCCGGGATCCAGTGACTCCAGTGTCTCCCTTGCAATGCAGAAAACTCGCCAGCGCCTCCCAGCGATACCCCAGGAGCTCAGCACAGGGATGGGATGGAGGCAGTTCAGTAAGGCGACCCCGGACCTTCTATTTTAATCTCTAGAAGCCCTAGGAAACGCTTCTCTCACCCACAGCAGGAGAGCTTCACCTGCATGCGTTTGACATTGCAGAGGTGAAGCCTCTTGCGGCTTGTCACGCGCAAGGCTAACAGTCCCCTGGCTTCCCCGGGGAAGGTGGAGATGTTCAGGCTCCCATCGCACAAACAAACGTTTGATTGTWACTCACCTTAAATACACGGAGGGCCAAAGACCCATGTTAATTAGCGCTGACATTTACAGCAGAAGCCATGAGATAAGAGCGATATGAAGATGGATGAAAGCCAAGAGGATCTGGGAGGGAAAAAGGGCTGTGGGGGAGGGTTGGGTTTTTTTGGTGAGTTCTCCTTGAAAAGAGAGACCATTGGCCTTTGAACTCAGTGTTTGAATTAGAACAGGAAAAAACTGCAGTCACTGGGACTGTCTTTTGCCACGTGTCCAAATTGCAGGGTGCTGCACGCTGCTGAAATGACAGAGGAACCACTGGACTGGACAGTCCCAAGTCACTAGCCTTATATGTGGGCCCRAACGTCACATTCAGGCACTGCTTGGCTGCAAGGGTCTGGCTTAGCTTTGGTTCAGAGGATTTCTGAAAAAAACACAGAAGTCCACCAGCTGCCTCTTTCCGCCGAAGCAGGGTCAAGCTTATGATAAAATAAAACCATCTGCTCTTTCAAACTTTCATCCCAAACCAGAATAAACTTCTTCTGATGCCCTTGGGGACTTGGCTCCTTCCATCACTCTCTTTCATGTGTCCAGTTGACATTATCAGGCATTCAGACTCCATGCATGAGATCCACAGGCAYAACCCAGAGGGACTGAAATACAGATCAGTTTAAAACAAAAGCAGTGGTAGTTCTTTTGTTTGCCTTCTGATTTTTGAGCCATTAGGTCATATTCTTTTTATACCTTTTAGCTTTTCTCAGTGACAGAGAAGTGTACAAAACTGAGGAGTTTTTAAACAAAAGCTAGTATGTTTGTGTAACCCCTTCAGTCCAACACCTGAGGCTTTTGGAAAAAATCAGTTTTCCTAAGTGCTGGAAAAGCTGCCTCCATTCATGACTCTCTGTATGACAACGCCAACAGCAGAAACAACTGCCCTGTTTCTGAGCATTAAGTAACCCCACTTCCCACCTTCATCCCTACTGTGCTGCTACCTCCAGGGAAAGAGTCTCCAAAATTCTGAAAATAAGCCCAAATTTCAYTCTGGAGAGCAAAGATACGGAGCAGGGGAAATGTCTTGGCAGGAAAGGGAACGGAGCCGGCACTTGACAGCAGCCCAGAGGCAGGTCCGGCACCTCCAGCCCTCGGGACCCTCGAGCGAAGGTGGCGGGGCCGCGCTCGCGCTGGGCTCTCGTTCACGACCTGTAGACGTAAAGCTCGCCGAGAGGCGGGTATGCCATTACGGAGGAGGGCAGGGGGCTGCCGTCCACCTGCCCCGGAGAGGAGGGAGGACAGCTGTGCAGACACGCGGGTCCGCGAGCAGGGACGGTGCCCTCCCTTCGCGTACGCGACCCAAGTCAGACRCCCCGGTCTCCGCAGGTGTGCTCTTCCAAAGCACAAAATGCAAAACGCTAACAAGAGCGACGGTCCTCAAAGCATCTTTTCTCTCTCCTTTCACCATGCTGCTMATCATGATGTCTGGGGCTATAAAAAGACACCGTGCAAGAGCCTGTCTCTCATTCTGATCTGCTTCCGTGTTTATAACCATCGCTTATCTAATGACACTTAGGAAGTGTTACCAAGGAGACTATTTGCATCCTGCATGGTGTTGCTAAAGCAACACTGCTAAATCAGATGCAGAGCTCTTAGCCTTTAKGTACCGTATTTGCATTGCTATGGAAATGAAATAGTCACAGGCTTAAACTATATTTGGGTCATTCACTCATCTAAACACCTGAAAATAGTCCCATGGCAGCAGCTATGGAGTTCCCCCTGAAAACTAGCGTATCTAGGTCTCTATGTCTTACACGTATTTCTAGTTTGCCTGTCAATGTGACCTACAGATAAAGACAGACAGCTTTTCTTTTATACAATAACCTTCCTATACAGGATATGTTTTTCCTATACATTTGGCTTTTATTTGAATACTTCAGGGCATTTTAACTGTCATGAATAATTACAGCATCTTATTATTTTGTGGAGCACAGAAGGCCATTTATAAGTAGCAGTTACTAACATCAGTTTTGAGCTCAGAGGCACTGGAAGTGAGGTAACTTGCCTGAAGCTTATGGATCAACAGTTCAGCCTCATCCTGAGTCTTGGTTTGGCTGTAAGTAATCACCATTCAAGGGCTTCAAGATGGCCCACGGAAATTTTAAAAGGCTAAATTATGTCTAATATGGGTAAAATACTGATTAAGGAGGTGATGAGAAAATAGAATAAAAAAAAAAACCTATAAAGAACTATAAATGAGCTATAAACAAAAATAAATGTCAGGGGCTATTTAAGGTGAAGTTACAGAATAAATTAAACAAGAAACACAACAGACTACTGGTAGGAGGAAGAGAGAGCAAAATGAACCAAGAGGTGTGTTTGGGATGGTTTCCAAGGCAAGTAACAGCTTTTCTAGGGGTTTGGCCACTTATCAATATGCTAAAAGACATATTTAAAATTAAACACCCCCTCCATCATGTTAATGCACAATTATGGATAACTTTACAGCAAAAATTGCAATTGCTTGCATAACAATAAATTATATGCAATTGTACATATATAATAAATATAACTTAATTATATTTAATTGTAAAAATACAATGGCAAAAGATGAAAATTGTGGACTGCAGAGACCTYGAATGAAACAGACGTTACTTTGCTTGCAAAGTTTCCCTTTTCCCTGAACATTCCCAGAGCCACGTTGCCATGAACCGGAGGCAATGGAGCAGCTCCGTTTTGTAATYGCTGGCCTCTCTGGTCTAGAGCTGTGGCTCTG
Organism: Apteryx rowi; assembly: GCF_003343035.1. NCBI lineage: Eukaryota > Metazoa > Chordata > Aves > Apterygiformes > Apterygidae > Apteryx > Apteryx rowi. The sequence goes on from NW_020449418.1 coordinate 6,401,790, forward strand.
CATTTGGCTGGATCCTTCAAGATACCAATGAATGTCACAAGCAAAGACATTAAGCTCTCTGAACTCAGCGCAAGTATTTCCGTGTAAATCTAGAGCAATGTATTATCCCTACAGCTTTCTATTCTGATGGTCTGAGCAGTACACTTTGGACAACCACATACAATAATAAAATACTATCCAATACCTAGCTGGAACTCACCATCACTATTTCATGTGTTTATTCCAAAAATAACTCCTGCTTTTAACCCTTTCTAATTTAACGGATAAACTCATGCAAGAACTTAAATACTTGGCATCCATCACTGAATTCAATCAGCCCCCMGAATCAGAGCAAAAGCACCCTGCTCTGCTTCAGTACATAATACGGTTTGGGAGCCTCTCACTAATAAAACCTTATTTCAGTCCAGAAGCACTACTAAAAAGTACTTCTGGGAGCATTTTACCATATATAAAACCTCTGTTGCAACAGCAAATCTGATTTTGCTGCTGAACCTAATCAAGAGAAAGTAACTCTCCTTYGTGGTGAATAGGTTTGAGCTTGAGAGAGCCAACGTCCAGAGAGCATTTCAGCTGCCAACACCTCCGACTGCTTATACCTGGGAATTTAACCCGGAAATATCAGAAAGGAGGGGACAGGACTAAAGAATCTCGTAGCCGTATCAGGCCCCGGTTCGGCCAGGCAGAGTCAGGGATGTCCTTTGGCTCTTTTGCTTTTAATAGCATTGAAGGATGTTTTTCAGGGGGCTGCAAGAGGCAGAAGCTCCTCACCTTACAGCGAAGTCCTGGCAGCTGGGGACGGTCGCCTGCTCTCAGGCCGGAGCTGTGGATGCTTTCCCGAGCAGGGAGAGGGTGCCGTGGGTGCCCGGAGGTCAGCGCTGGCCCAGCGGCCTCGGCACGCTGGGAACACGGGGGCGGCCTGCAGCCCCAGCCCTTCCCTGGGAGGCAAAATGGGGTCCTGAGCCTGGATCAGGCCAACTCTGCGGGAATTCAGGGATGCAGGACCGCGGTGCGGAACAGATGAACTTTCTGCTGCCGAGTTGTCGTGCAAAAAATAAATAAATCATTTTACCTCCCTAGACATCAGTCTATTTTAGGACAAGGGGATGGCACAAGCTCTCTTCTCTGCCACCTGGCAACAGCTGCCATAAGACACAGTTCCTCAAATTTTACCAGTTTCTAAGGTCCTCCACCAGAAGGTGTGCCAGAGACACAGAAGAGGATTTCAGTACTTGACCATTTTCTAGGGTCTTTCTGCTGGTTTTGGATCAGGTCCTAAATCTGGATGGACAGGGTCCGTASTGCATTACGCGTCTCAGCTACTCATCAGGCAACCAGTTCTCTCTGCAGGCCAGCATTTAAAGCACCTCATTAAAATATGCCCCGCTCCRTATCCGACACAACACATTCGGCATAAAAAAGTTCTCACCACACCCTGAAAAGCGCTGCTAGACTGTGAATTATCGTGRCTTCCCGCATCGCAGTTCCTACATGGCCTTATCTAAACTGTGTCATAAATCTTCAGGGTTTCATCTGAACTCTCCTCCTCCTGGTGACACTCTGTACTTCTGAATAACGTTGTCTCCATATGAATTGCAAGAGGCACAGCAATAACGCTCCAGCAGAAGCAAGGGAAGCAGTGGGAAAACAGCTAAAAGCTACGCTGAACTGTTTTCCTACTTGTAATCTTCTGTCATATTCCGAGTTGGAAGATTAGATAGCAAGACTATTCACAGTAGCATCGCAGGCTGTGTATCACAAAACCTTTGTTGTAAGACCATGGCAAGTATAAAATTTTAAACTTGCCTGATGCTTACCTCTGTCACAACTTCATTTGAAGCCTTTTTTTTTTTTTTTTTAATTTTGCATTGGGGTTATTCATAAGGGATGTAGTATTAACATTCCCAATTGGGAGTTTACCCTCAGTCTCTCTTCCCACTCATCCCTTGGCAATTTTTCCTCCTGGGCTTCAGGTTGGACTGACAGCTGGAGACTGACATTAGCTGCTGAGCCACCAAATACACAGAGCATGGGCAAGAGCTACCAGAGCTTGCTCCATTCATTGCTGCACTTCCCACCTGCAGGACCACCTCTTTTCCAGTTGAAACCTCAAGCTGATTTCTAATCTCTCTGCTAAGGCCGCCAATGAATGCCAATACTGGCTGAGAACACCCGTCTAAAGGAAATGCACTCAACACCAGATTATCTATATAGGCCATTAGGCATCCAGCAGGTGGTAAGAACTTTCTGCCACAACTAATGCAGGACAGATTTCAACTGGAGGAATAAGGCTCTCGGCTGTCAGGACTTATCACTTGGCATCTCAGCCCTGAACTTGCGAGAGGTCTTTAAAAAAAGGTATTCATAGATTTAAATAGGGGGAATTTTTTGCATCTTTACARGTAAATTTTATCCCTGAAAGGCATGTAATTGTTGAAGGGATGAAATGCTAAAGCAGGTATATTAAATGATACACAGAAAGTTGATGGGAATGTAGAAATCCAGCACTGTATGTCAGAGGTTACCCAGATTCTTTATAATGTGTTCACTGCATTTGTATAGACAAATCATCCCCACTACTTCTCCTTTTCCCGTATTTCCATATTGAAATGCTGCAACATAATAGATTAGTGAGGCACAAATTTCTTCTCCTTTTTCTATCACATCTGTTGAAATGACTCACTCAGATTCTGTTGGCAACTTTTAAAGTTATTTGTATCCTGCTTTCTAAAGCTATGCAACATTTCTATATGAAACCACCTCATCCCTTCCTACCAAGTAAATACTTCCTAAGTATAAAAACCAAGTATTTATCACAGACCAAAATGATCCTGCAGGATACATATAAAAATGCAATGGCACTAGGTGCTCAAATAAAAGAAATCCAGATTAATATCAATACAATTAAACACAAAATTAAACAGATATCACTGAAGGAGATTTGAACTGACCTTCTGAGGAAGAGTTGGAATCTGGGTTGCAAATAAGCTCTGGATCTACGGCTGCTCGGCTTATCTGGCAGAAGCCTATCCAGTAGCAAGTTAAGACTCTATTGCTAATTTTTACATTAGATGGTGTTGATGAGCAGCAGAGCACAAAACACAGGCACGTCTCCATCCAAGCAGCAGTTAAAGGGAACTCAAGCAGAGCTGATGCCTAACAGAGGGTAAAAGATGATCAGCAGGGTTTTTAAATCATATGTTGACATATGGGAAGTCAATGTAAATTAGAATGAATCAAGTATAATATGATTACATTTCTTCTGACCAGGTCAGGGTCAGGGTGTGAGCTCCAGCTTTCAAGGATGCTGAAGCCGGAAGGATGTCCAGACAAGCACGCCGGGGCTGCTCGCAAAGGGGGAAATGGGAGATTGAAACTCCAGCAACCTGCATCCCACTGCCACCCAKCCTTTGCTCCTCTGCTCCTCCATCTGCGAAGGGGAGCAATGCCCCGTGTGAAAGTCCATCAGATGGAGGCCACGGGGGGCCAGGCTTTCAGACCAGCCCCATACCATACCCAGGTCAGACTTTCACGCTCCCATTAGGGTCCCTAAGGAAGAAACCGATACCCCAGAAGTGCCCCTCGTTATTTCCACTGGGACAAGAGTCCAGATTTCTGACTCTGCTCAGCATCCTGAGCGCTGTCTCCTTCTTTGGTGCCCCAGTAAGATCTTCTCTTCCCAGTAAGATCTCTTCTCAAAGGGTAACCCTAAAAGCCCGTGCAGGCATATTGGAAAATTCTGGCCCTGCCATGCTTTGACCTATTTGCCTTTTAGCAAATTCTTTGCTCACATACAGTACTTTCAGGGACTATAAATATGTTTTGCAGTYAGGAGTTCTTTTTACTTCCTTGACAAAACATTATAAAACTTGGTGAACGAAAGCACTGAGATCCCTCTTACAAAGAGGGATCCAAAATCAATACCACCACTAAAAATAAAAATGCCATTTCAGGAAAGATATGACTGTTTCTGAGAAGAGGCCTATGTTGGCATCACCCTTCCCTCACTTTTGGGAAAGGCACCTATAATGCCTTCTGAATCCCCTCTATGAAAAGTGTGTGAAAATGCTTAAAACCTGCCAAAGCTGGCCCAGCTGCCACTACCATCCACCAAGCTTTTATTTGAAAGCAAACAGAACTTTTGCTTTGACCCAACATGAATATTTTTTTAACATACCCCAAAAAATAGAAACRTTTCCACTCAGTCAATGGAATTCTTCATCAACTTTATTCCTCTTCAATTATTCATGCCATTGCTTCCCAGAATATTCCCCTCGCCTGGCTAGGAAAGCACTCRGTAGTGGTTTCTGAAGTCACATGTGAAGTTTTCATTACACCTGATGCACTGCACCCAGTCACCCTCCGTGGCACAAGCCAAAGGGAGCATAAAGGGGAAAGTGCGAACAAGTAAGCAGCCCAAGCCAAAGGCAGACCTGCACACATTTATAGAGAGCCCTACATCTAATCCACAGGCTTGTTTCACCAGCAGCTGCACTTGTTCRCATTAACTAGTCACAGAGCTCCCCAGCCATCGCTTCGCTGAAAGGACTGCAATGCAACTGGAAAATAACCTGGAAGCTGCTAATCCTTTCAAGTCCCGATGCTAGACATACTGTGTGTCCTGGCCATATCATAAAAATGGTGAGATCRCCTCCGAAAGACAGTCAATAGGGAATCCCTGCGTATGTCCATGCACATGCGTGTAAGTCCACACATGCAGGAATGTCTGGAAGTGTCCGTGTTACCAGCATGAAACCACAAATATTGAATATGAAGGAACAAAGAGAGGGAAGAGACGTCACAAGCAATGCCAGTAGCTTTAGAATTTATTCTGTCTAAAAGTCTATTACCAGTTTTCTAAAAAATGTTTACACTTTACGCATTGAATGTCTTTTAATGAAAGAAAACTTGCATGACATTTTATCTCTGAGGCTGGTCAAGAACTATTAAGATTTACATTTCAGACTTTTGCATAAAATAGACCTGAGGTTTAACCTGACAGTTTTCTGAGAACTAAGAATCCTTCCCTACACTTCAGCAAAGAGTTTAACTAAGGTGCACTAACAGAGAATTACATAAATATAACATCACCACGGCATCCTCTGCCCTACAATTTTAAAATACTATCCTATTTGACTTCAGTAACTAAAAGGCTAAATAACAAGTAATATATGCATGCTGGTAAAACTGGAATCTTACATGCAACTCACTTGTACCAGCTAGAGAGCCTCAGGAATGAACGGAGRGGAAAATCCACCCCAGCTCAATTTTAACTACACAGTTGCATCAGCACATATCTTAGTATGAGTAATTATCCAAGGGTCTACCCCACTTCCTAGCTACACAGCTAGCAACACCCAAGTTAGCTAGGTTAAAAGCTAGCTCAGGTTTATGTGTACATGCTGCAGTCACAGCAGAAACTTTAGCCATTGCCAGACTAATTTTCAGTTAAAATTCAGCTCTTGCCCTCCAAACTACTTTGGGATTTGCCAGTTTGCAGCACAGAACTGAGCACATGCACAGTGCTGTGATTAAAGTTAAAAACTACTTTGGGATTTGCCAGTTTGCAGCACAGAACTGAGCACATGCACAGTGCTGTGATTAAAGTTAAAAACTACTTTGGGATTTGYCAGTTTGCHGCACAGAACYGAGCACATGCACAGTGCTGCGACTAAAGTCCGCCTTAGATCAACCACATCCGGACGGAGACAATCCTGGAACAGATGTGTTGCCAACCCCACTCCTCAGGACMGGTCAGGACCAGATTGCTCAGATGTCTTAAAATTTCAAGGCAGACTAAGCCAGAGCACATGTGGATCCCCAGCTTGAAATGAGTAGCCACCATGAAGTTCTGCACCGTAAGTAAAACAACATGTACTTATGCACTTGCCACGGGCAGCAATCACAGCGATGCAGAAGTAGCTGGTTCCTGCAATTATCCTAGCAGCAGCAGGTAAGAAAAAYGGCTGCCAAATCTGAAATCTTCCAAGCCTCTGTACTAAAAACCTTTCCAGGTACGGGGATACCCACAGAAGCTTCTATTTCGGCAGCCTCGGAAACAAAATGAAGCAGTGGCCACTCAGGCCCTTGTCACTCAGGAGTTCAAAGCAAGCAAAGAGAAACTGCCTTCTCTTACTCCGAAAAGCCCATGAATGCAACAGCACCTTTACCGGTCAAAACCACACAGTGCAGGAGACACAGCTGCTCTGTCTTGTCCAAGAAAGATGTGGTGGGAGTTTGCACAGGGACTGCATCACAATCCCTGCTGTCTCCCAAATAAACCCAGGATGTTCTATGGGCGACTCTGAGGCTGCCATGGCAATGAACCACTCTGTGACAACCTGGGCAGGGATGTTCAAGAAAAAGAGGATGGATCCAGCTAGAGASCAGCCAACATCAGAGCAGGCTGGAGGAATGGCCTCCATCCATCACTGCAGTGTCTGAACACCCCAGCTCCATCTGCCACTGGTGTGGAGAAKTTTTGAGTTCTCACCTCAACATTATCCTTACCTGCTGAACAAGAGTGGACTTAGGAAAGATGCCTTTGGGAAGCTCATAAGAGCAGGGCAAGTGTGTGGTCTCTGTGTGTAGTAAGCTTCAAAGGATTCCCCTTTCATGACATTATCCAATCTCCCCTAAAACGGGACCCATTTTAGCATTCATAACGTCCACTGGCAATGAGCTCTACAGAGCTACTAGCCACTGTAGATGGCTACAAYCTCCATTTGTTCAAAAGGACCGGGAATCTACTAACTTCATTTGATGTCCTCCTAGTTCTTGTATTGGAAGAGACAGTGAACAGTGGAGCTCTGCCCCTTTCTACGWGCCAGTCAGGATTTTGTAGATCTCTATCATTTCCCACCCTAATAGTCTCTTTGTCCAAAGGTAAAGAGTCCTAGCTGATTCAATCATTCTTTATATGAAATTATTCCAGACCTTTAATCATCCTTGAKGCCCACCTCTGAACCTTTTCCAGTTCTCCTATATCCTTTTTGGTATGGGGGAAGCGGAAGAATCACAACTACACACAACGTTCACATTCATACAACAATGTAGTCATGGCCTCTATTTTCTTCTGCTTTGCTTTGTTATAATTCTAAACTTCATTTATTTTTTTGACTGCTACTGAGCCTTGGATGAACATTTTCAGCTCAACCCCTCCACTGCTCTTTTGGTTCCTAGTGGTTTTCAACAGCAGCCTTTCTTGCCCCAGGGCAAAACACACAGCATCACCTGTTGACAAAGCAGCAAATGACTTCTGGGAAATTTCTGTCAAACTGCACCAATACCTGCTTCATCAACAGGCTTCAGGGCCTTACAAAAAGCAATATGGGAAATGAGAAGTAAGCTTAGTAAATTACTGTGTTTGGAGTACCGGGCAATTATAGGCAGTTAAGTGCAATAAATCAAAGTTCAGTAGCTTGAGAAAAAAAATCTAGTGCAAGAGAGAAGGTCRTATAAACCTGAAAACCTTAGGAAGAAAAAAGCTTGTACCTACACCCCAGATGCACTGACAGGTCAGAGGGAAACAAGCACAGTCCAGGAGAGAACGAAAGCAGAAGGGTGAATCTGAATGAATCTCCTGACACTGTAAGGCCAGAAGAAGATGAAATGAGACTTCAAAGAAGAACCAATTATGACAGCAACACGAGCTGAAGTTATTTATTTTTTTCTGTGAGATGATGACCGATCTCCATGCAGCACTACTGGCACCCCTGTCCAGGGGCACCACTTGCACCCCCACTTCTAAACCCCATGTTCATCAGCCCCTAATGTCCTTTTACTCCCAACACAGTTTTATCTAGCAAGTACACAAAATGGAGCTGGCAGCAGGATATTCTTTCCTGTCAACAGCATACAATTACTGAAATGCCTACACCGGCCAAATTAGCATTTTTGCATTCATTTCAGACACTYGTAAAACACCAGTGGAAGGAGGAAAAAAAGTCTGACATATTTGCGTGTCAATGGGACATATAATGCTTGGAATAGCAACCGCTAAAACACAGGTAAAGATCATATAACCATGACTGGTAATCCTCATGCACAAGGAAAAGAAGCAAAGTCCCTGCCGCCTTGGTAATTTGCTTCACGAGTTGCGTTTTCTGGGGGCTTGGTGCCAGAAGGGCAGAGTCACATCCTTCAGCAAACGATTGCTGACTCTGACTTGAGGTTTCCTAGGCATAAGAAGGGACTAAGAACTGTCCTGCCAAGGTACTATCAGCCTGTTTCACATGGTACTTTGGAGCTATAAGCCCAGACTCATCCCATAGAAATCACCCACCCACATGAGTAAAGGTTATTTGTATAAAAGAGCAGTAAATATCGTACGCTCTTTAGGCATAGACCATGCCAGCACATGACTCAGATGTTGATGGGAGTCCCCAGATGCCACTGTAATATCAATAATAAAAAATAACCCATTAGTAATCAACCACTGCTGAAAAGGGAATCTCCAACTGATTTGGGCTGGCTCTGTAATACAGCACATGCTTTCTTTTGCATAAATATCATAGATGCATTTACCTGTGAGAAAACTTACAAGAAGAAATCCTGCTAGCTACCACTTGCCATGGAAAGCTGTCTTCCAAAGCAAGAGGATGTTCAGGGAAGATCAGGAAAACTGACTAGGAAGCTGGAGGAAAGGATTTAAAACGGGAGACAGTAATACTTCTTAGCTTTTACAATGTACCATTGATCTGCTGTCCACAGAAATGGCTAAGCCTTCTTGCAGCTGAGGACACAGAGACAAGGGAGGATAAAGAGCAACTTGCCTGAAGAGCCCAGGACATGGCATTCAGGTCCCAGGCCCTCATCTCTGACCCAGGGGATGGCAAAAACTGCTTTTCTAACATCCTGGACCAGCAAATCTGGGAACTGAACAGCAGCCCTAAAAGGGCACACAGCCCACAAATCACAGTAGGAAGAGTTAAATATATCTAGCAAGGCTGGGCAATAGCTAAGAAAAGAATGCAATAGGTAGAGAGATTTGGAAGTTGTAACCCTAGATGAGGAGGATAGCTCAGGGAGCTACACCAGGATTAAAAAGGAGAATTAAGAGAGGAAATTGAATAAATTATTTTGGAAGAACCACAGGACACTGAGATGGGCTGAACTGGGGATATGTGCCTTGGGAAATGCTGGAGGCCCCTTCAGCTGGAACAGTTCAGGCCAGGCTGCCCTGGTACTAGTAATTAAACAGTACAGAGCCACTTATGCAAAGGAACTGACTGCTTGGTCTTTTTCATCTCAGAAGCTAGGAGATCAGCTACGGCCGGAGTTTTCCACTCAGTTCCACTTCAAACAGCCACACGCATCTTGTGTGATAGTTATCACGAACCACATTTCAGAGAGGGTGGACAGCACAAGCCTCCTGGAGTTTATCTGACCATGTCATAAGCAGATTGCTACCAGATAATTGCAATCTTTTGCTCAGCATTAGGGAAGGACACAGTGGATCACCTTCCGCCATTCCAGAGAAAAAGCCACATCTGGGTTACAGGAAGTGAAAAACTCATAGGAATGCTGAAAATAATCTCACCTCAACCTCCTCGTCATGATATTGCAGCCTCCTCCTGACCACTGGCCATAACTTTAAGATTAACAACCACATCAAGATTGTGGCATCTGGTCTGCTGAGGTCCTATAGGATTGATTTGCACTGACTTTAGCTTCCACTGTCTCCAAAATGACCAAAGCCTGCAGGCACAACTGCGACACCAATATCTGTATTAACCATACCATACCCAGGTGTGACATACTGCCCTAGCATATGTAATTTCAAGGTGTAGGTGTCTAGCGGTTTCTAGTGAATAGCAGCATGAAGTCCTTCTATAAAGGGCTGGGCAGATAAGATTTTAAAGGGTTGTCCTACTCGGAAAGCAACTCTGAGGTCAGCCTGGGGTTCCAGATTTATTGCTCCAAGCACCTTCAAAAAAGACCTGCCTTTTCCAGCTACCAGCTTTTCCAGTTTATAAATTGAAGCTGAAATCTGAGAATGAGGGTGGGCACTTTCCTTCTTATGCATGACCACCAGAAGCAAGCAAATATTCTGCCAGTCATGCCAGACATCAGTGATACTTCTGTATTATGCCTTAAACATCACCAAAGTATCTCATGGTCTTCAGAAGGTCTGCTTTAGTAAAGATGATGGGACAACTGGTGTGTTGTTCTGTGGATGGTCTAATAGAAGCTCTGCTGGTTTTTGCAGGACTAATAAGAACAGAAAGGACTAAAAACTTAGTGTCAATGCATGTAGGAAGCAGATCTATTATGTATGGAGATCTTATTTCTTGTGTAGCAGAGATGTAAAGGTTCAGGAACGGACTTCAGAGACCACCATAGAAAATTTAATGCCCTCATGGCTTCTGCTTTAGCAAGAATAAGCCAAAATTATCCCTGGCACCAGGTCAGGAGGAGGTCGTCTGCAGCAGGAGAGTGCTAGATGGTGGCCGAAGGCTTCCAGTGATTACCAAAGCAACCAGTTCTTTTTGTCCCTAACACTGAGTCAGAGACTAAAGGAAGAAGAACRGTGGACCTTCAATTAAAATACACTTCACAAAATGTTAAATGGCAGATATGTAACAAAATTGTGTGACATTCATACTTTTGCTGCTATGCCTCCAGACCATTTTACAGGAACCTGTCAGATTTGATCACACTTGTTTATTCTGCATTTAAATGTAGGACCTGAGGCAGTCTGGTTTCAAAAAAAGACAGAAAAGGCACATATTGTGCCTGGCAGTTGCTTGGTTTTTACAACATTGACAGTGCCTTGTTAACTCTTTACTCAAAATCAAAATGATTTCAGGGTTCTGCTACATGACAATGTGAAAACAATTCTGCTTGCTGCCTCAGCATGGGTAGCAATTTAATTGAAATGGAATTTAAAGGAGGAAAGAAACAAAAGTGCCAAAAAAAAAGACAAAACCAGGTGATTCATAGATGGCATCTTGGAAATCTCACGTAAGTCAGTGATAAGGAATTAAGTGGCACGTCCCTTCTGGCTCCAGTCTATAAATTCTTATCTGCTTACGGTTGCTCCAGCAAGATTTCCAGCTGACAGCATGGTTCTTAAAGATAAATCCTCCCTGGCAGTTTACAATTGCATACCAACTACTACAGCATCGCGTGTGCCTTCACGTTCGCGTTGACGGAGGGTGATGGTTCGCTGTTTCGGGTGCAGCACCCCCCCCCCCCTTGCAAGGCTCACTCTAAACACGACCACTGCGTGGGCTGAGTTTCCGACTGACCCTGTCCCCGACGGGGCAGGAGGCGATCTTAAACGTCTTCTTGCACAGCCATTAAAACAGCCATGATATAATCACCTTCAGTTGGTGCAACTGTTCCAAACCATCCAATGCAGGGGGAAGGGGGCAGAGGAGCGGAACGGAAGGATAACGCAAATATCCGAAAATTCCTCGGCACAGCGCTAGCTGTCCTCCCCGTCGTTAATCCCTTCCACTCCCCTGGACCGTGCCAAGGAAGCAGCCGAGAGCTCAGCGAGGATGAGGGCGAACAGCAGCATCCCTGTTTTAACGCGCTGCCCGCAAATTCTGCAGCACGCGGGGGAAGCCGCAACAAGTTTTGCTCACGCGAAACGGCCGTGGAAAGAGCCGCTGCCCTCGCTCCTTGCTTAGGGACGGGGTCTCCCCACCTCGCTCCGCGAGGCGAAGCGCGCTCGGCCAAGAGGTGCCCCGGTACCCCCGAACATCCCCCGCGCCCCCCCAAGCCGGCTGCGAGCGGGGGTGCTGCGGGCGCCGGCGGCGCATCCCCCCGTGGGGGGCCCGTGGGGACCGCGTCCCGCGTGGGGTGCCCGCCCCGCCGCGCCGCGCCGCGCCGTACCTTTGAGGTGGTGGTGGCGGGCGCGGTGCAGGCGGCCCTGGCCGCCGCGGGGCAGCGCGGGGATGCTCGAGAAGCTGCTCCCCATGGCGGCATCCGCGCCGCGCCGCGCCGAGCCGAACGGGGCCG
>NW_020449418.1:6414207-6501917 GCF_003343035.1 Apteryx rowi
CGCCGGGTGCCGGGAGGCAGCGGGAAGGGCGCAGGGGGAAGGGGGCTGCGGGGCTCCCGCGTGCCGTTGAATCGGAAGAAGGGCGTCCGGCACGGCGGAGCGCGAGGGGCGGCCGTGGGGTCGYCCCCCTCCCCGCCGAGCCCCCCGCGGCGCACGCGGAGCYGTTGGGGCTCCCCGGTGGGCAGCGCGCTCCTCCGCGATGCTCCCCGGGCGCTCGGCGCTCTCCCGCTGGCCCCACCAAGGAGCTGTGTCACGCAGGAACAGCCACCCAAGGGGATGTATGTGGCAATAAACCCCACTCAGCAGCTCTCATATTTGCATGCTTATACGTGAACTACCCACAATAATCACCATCCGAGTGGATTTCGGGAGCGCAGTGCCTGAAAGCACCAAAGGCCTGCTGAAAGCACGGCGTCCCCGAGGAACGAGCGGGCCAGGCCCTGGGGACGGGGTTACCGTCTTTCCTCTGTTCTCCAGCTGATTTCCACCAAAGCCTTGCTCCTGACCTAGAGCAGGACACGCCACCCCAAGAGGCGGCCATCCAACAACACTTAGGACTTTCATGTTGGAGTGGCGCCGTGGCTGCCACCCAAGGGAAGGTGAAGCAGATGGAGAAGCAGCTTCTTCTCCAGCGCTCCTGRCTGGTGGAGAGGAAGGCACGAGCATCTCAGAGGTGGGCAGGCCCTGGAGCTACCCTTGCAAGGCAGGTGCCTGCCCATGCTGCCTTCTTACCCCAAAACAGTGAGGAGCTCCAGATAAGCTCAGGGGAGTGAGATAGGGTGGAAATGGGGCTGCACCTCATGGATTGCTTCACAGGTCTCCTGCGAAAAGCTCGGAAGCTGTTACTGCTTGTATTCGTAAAGCAGCTAGTGCAGGGGCACTGGCTGCATGTCCGGCTTCCGAAAGCTATTGCAATATAAACACATCACACACAAACCGGCTGGACGCCCTTTGCTTTTGGAGCCTGCTGCGTGGTGGGGACGAGCTTCTGCAGGGCTGCCTCTTCACTCGCGCCCGTCCTGCAGGTGTGAAACCTGCTCGCATGTGCCCACCATAAGAGGAGGCCAGGTGTTAACACCACACTTGTCCATCAAGCACAGGGCCCTTCTCCCCCGTGCCTGCTGTGGATCCACCTGGGTCAACAAATTAGCTCCATGAAGGCGGTGGGGACTGACCAAGGTGGCGAGCTTCCCCTTGTCCTTACCCCAACAGCACCAAAGTCATCCAGGGATTTTTGCTGTCATGACCATGGCCTGAGACCTGGAGGAGTTCAGGAGGTACCTCATTAAAATAAATCAGATATACTACATATTTACTTTTTTTTTTTTTTTAAGAGGAGTTGTAGGTTCTGGAGRTCTCTCTTCCTTGTCAGGGGAATGGCACGCAAGGCCAGCAGGTTGCCACTGTCATTACAGTGACCAAGCTTAGAGCACACGAATCTGGGACTGGAAGGGACCTTTGGGGTCAATGACTATCTCCCCTGCCACTGCAACAACTGTGTCACAGCGTGTTGTTCATTCAAACCTGCAAGCTTCACCTTGAGTTTCAGAAGGCTCAGAACAGTTTCAGTTCRACTACATGGAGGCTGCAAAAGGTCTGATCCCTTCTTCCTATTGAATGAAATTCTTAACGTACAGCTTCTTTTCGAAAGGTAATATTGTCCATCCATCCACTCACCTTCCACTCCCGCCCCTCTCTCTTCCTAGTAAACTTAAGAAAATCCTTTCCTGGTCAGGTAGAACACATACATGAATATTTTCATCATGTTTTTGCCACACTTTTGCCAGCCAGAGGTCTAAAAGGCCCACTGTTCTCTGAAACTGGTCAAGTAAATAGAAGGGGAAGCCCTTCTGAGCTTAAATAATAAGACTTAACAAAAAACTTTCAAAACCTATGACCGAAATCTCATGCTGAAATCAGGATGAGGATTTTTGGTGGTCCATGTGATGCAGGAGGTTAGGTTGAGGAATCATAATGGTCCTACTCACTCTTGGATATGGATGTGAGCCAGCATGTATAAGAGGTGCAYCGCGTTTGTACGTGCTTTCTCATTTTCTAACAAGCTAAAAGGGATGGCYAGGCAGGCCAGAGGGCTACCCCGAGAGCTCAGGACTTGAGGTCCTGCTCAGCCATGAGCACCTCGGTGCTGAACACTGCCCATGTATCGGGTCCTGCCCCGGCCCCATATTGAGTGAGCCAGCTGCCTCTGCAGGCAGGAAGCTCATGGGCAGAGGTGGGACAGAGATTAAGACTGAGTCACATCTTTGTTTATATCCTTTACAAACATTTTATTTCCAGCCAGCTCATTACAGTGAGCTCACAAAGGAACAGAGAACTGGAATGGCCCTTGGGTGGCCTTCAGCTCCTGACTGCTGCAGATGCCTCATCATACAATACTTTCCCTCCTGCCGAATCTAATTGTCAGCAACTAACAAGAAAATCCCTGTTTTTTTTCTTGTTTCCTTTTGTCTAATCTCTGTCTGTGTCTGTCCTTGAATTATAAGATGTCTTGAGTAAGGACTGATCCTTTTCCTATTTCTGGGAAGCTTTGTGTTTATGTGGTGGAAGGGGGTGTTATCATAAGGCAAATAGCAGTGGAAAGATGCTCCTTTCCATTGGATAAATGAGGTCATGAAAAAGGAAAGGTGCCAGAATTTTGGACTGGAGGCATGGGGGAAATCCATATAATAGCACAGGGAACATTTCTGTGCAGTTGTCCATTAAATTACAGGCACTCACACATGCATTATGAACGCTGCTAGCTGTGCTTTCTGCATGCTATACCACTGCCTGGTGGGCCCACTCCCAGAAGGTACCGAGGGCCTTCCACTTCAAATTCAATCCAAGTTTAAGATATCAGGCACCAAAAAGTTTAATCTTTGTACCAGCTGATAGTGTGAATATTAAGTTATACCACACGTGACTGATAGATTATGTCCTCAACCAGGTCCCTTTTTGCTTTGGAGATCCAAGGTAAAGCACAGTTATATCAGTAAAAATAGGAAGCTGTATGGATCTGCCTTAGCAACATGTTCAGCTTCTGTGAGAGATGAGCTTCGCTTTGCCCCACACTGCTGTCAGCACTGTGGGGAGGAATGCAAAGAGCATCAGGGTTTTGCTGTGATCGTATCTTGGTTCACTTTATAAAAGAGTCTTTGAAATTGCTCATAGCTGTGGTTGGATAAGGAATGAAGAGGAGGGGTTTTTTGCTGTTCTTGCCAACTTATGTCAGCTCTTTGCACAGAAAATGTTGAGCAAGGTGAGAAATATGCTCTGTGATCACAGAGGCCCTTGATAGACCAAACAGGATCCTACTGATTCTGCTTTACTGCCTTTATCTTGTGCTTGAGCAACAGGGAGTATTGAAACAGCTTGCCAGATCTGCAGGACTTTCATGCCAGTAATTCAGGAAATTCAGTGTTTCTTAGTATAAGTGATACCGTTTGAATTGGCTAATTAGGAA
Organism: Apteryx rowi; assembly: GCF_003343035.1. Lineage (NCBI taxonomy): Eukaryota > Metazoa > Chordata > Aves > Apterygiformes > Apterygidae > Apteryx > Apteryx rowi. The sequence continues at coordinate 6,417,671 of NW_020449418.1, forward strand.
CATGCAATTTCTCGGTACCAGTCCTGTCAGGTAGTGGGCATCTGGTGGAGAGGGGCTGCTGCGTGGTAGAGCGAGCTATGCTTATCCTGAATTATAATTCCCCTCCACCTTCCGTATTTGCGTGGGGGCAGCTGGACACCTTTTTGTAACTTGTGCTGAAGAGTCAATCCAGACGACGCAATCAGTCCACTGCACTTTATTCCAAATAAGCATCAGCAGTGGGAAAGGTGCAAACATCCCCATTATCACTATGAACGAGCACGAGGAGAAAGTCGGCACACAGTCATGGCTGGCTGGTGGAACAACATCTGGTGCCTCAAGCCACGAGGACATCCATGAACTCTCTGCCCAAAAGCTGGACGTATGGATGGGCTCCAGTTTTTCAGCTCAGGCTTGTGTCAAAGAGGAGAGAGACTGGGTGTGGGGGAGGATTTCTGAGACGGCCTGAGGGAAACAGCTACTGTCACATGCAAGAAGATCTCACTAGAGAAGGATGACGGGACAGACTGCCGGATTGGGTACGCTGGGGCATGCTCTCAAACTATGAAGGGGGCCAGATCAGATGAGAGCATTTCTGTCTAAAGACTCTGAATATTTTGCAGAGATCTCTAACTCCCAAGTGTTATGCAGCAATGAAGCAAGCATAGTTTAAAATTCCCTTTGCAAAGCCTATGTTTGTGCCTTCTAGGTACAGCATTCCTCAGTGAATTACACAAGAAACCAAGTGAGCACAAACAAGGYGTAATTATGAGGAATAATAAGAACAAAAGTGCTCGGGAAGCCTGAGCCATCATTGCCAAGGACTTGGGCAGACACGTATCAGAGTTTATGCCCCAAGAGGATGCTCAGGGTAGGAGACCTGACCCAGGGAATGAGCATCACAGAATAAAATTTAGGAGCAGTGAGTGGACTCTGCCCAGGTCCTGTTGGCTTAGAAGTGCATGGGATCCAGGAGCCCAGACCACTCACTAGCACACATGTACCTATACAAGGGAAGTGCTAAAAAATTGGACCTATAATGGCCTGACCACCTTTCACACGCACTGGAAATATTGCTCCCAACAACAATCCAAAGGAATGAATGTTTTCCTCATTTTGGAGATAGAGAAGCTGAGGCAACAAGCTGCTCAACTGACTTGGCAGWTGTGGCAATGGGGGCCGTGGCTGGAGATAAGCTATACCTCCCTTCCAGACCAGGGCTTGTTCCACTGGGCTCTGCTGATTTCACACACCCCTTAATTAAATTCCTTCCCTTATATACAGAGAAGAATCTACAGAAAAAATCAGCTGCTGCTTAATTGGCCCTAATTAAATGCCTGGAATCAGAATTTCCACAAAAGTGGGAGAAAAAGCCACACACAGCCATGAAATGTACAGATCTGCACGCCACAGGGAGAAAAAGATCATTTGGGAGATATTCAGTGCACCTAATTGCTGAGCTAATCTCCACATTTTTTCTTTTAAATTGCCTGAATGATAACTGGAGACTGACATGCTTGATGTGGTCCAGAATTCATACCATTGCTCCCTTTTTCTCTTTGCCCAAAAAGAGAGTATCATGAATATTGAGGTTTGATACCTAGGTATACTTTGTTCGTCTTTTGACAATGGTTGACTTTACTTGGAAAAAAAGCATTTCACTAGTTTTCCTGGAGTTGTATAACTGTAGACGCTGGGTAAGCCATTCATCATCTTGCTTCATGCAGTAAACATACTTTGATGCTTTTCTTGCTGCATTTACTGCCCTAGGCTGCAAATCTCCCTGCACTGAAACCAGGACTCTGCTCATTGCCAGATCAAGGCACGCATCACCCTAAAACAAAATGCACCGCAGCCTTTATGTCAGGAAAGTTTCCTCCTGTTGCTGTCACCTTTGAAATTTGTGCAGGATTGGATGTCAGAGTAAGATGGGACAGGAGCAATTCCAGCATTATGAATTAAGATAAGACAGAATGACAAGAGGCTGCTCTCAGTCACAGGTGAATACTTTCTTGCCTACAGATTTCCCTGTCAGATACCACATCAGCATCCAGCACTTCTCAGAACTGACTCTTAGAAGATATGTCTACAAATATCAGCTTAATGTGAAGAGGGGGAACAGATCTGAAGACGAAAGAAATCAACATTTCTAAAATGCTCAGCTTCAGCCAGCAGTCAACAAAAGGTCATCATGACAGGTGATCTTCTAATTCAGTGTTCCTTCCCCAAAAAAGCTAAATCCTAGGTCACCTCTGTTGTAAGAAATGTAGATACTTGTTTTGTATAAGTGGGATAGCAAAGAAGTTTCCATCTTTTATGAGACACTGGCTCCACTGTGCACAGATTTGGAAAACATGCTTTGTACAGCCAGCTTGATGCTTTAGATCAATTCTGTTTRTTTTCTGACCTTTACATTAGCAGTTCTCCCATTCATCACCACAGGACCTGCACAAGAGCAGAAGCTGCTGCCCGACCTTGAAGGCAGGATGCAGAACCACACGTACCACTTATATGACACTTTGGTGCCRCATATACACACAGACATCCATCCTGGAGGCTGCGAGAAAAATCGTTCGCCTGGATTGATGCTTCAGCCATGTTTCCACTGCTTTGTGCAGCCCCTCAGGCTCCTTTTCCTGATGGCATCAAGAYCTGCTTTTCAAGGCTTTTCAGAGTCCCAGCTTCATCCTCCAGAACCACAAGGCTGACTCCTGCCTTTAGCCGTGGATGCCAGTGTCCATCAACCTTTCACTGTGCGCCCTTCTCCTTTTCTGTAGAAATTAGCCCAAATTTGTATGCATACTCCATCCAGCCCTCTCCTATATCCTCAATCTTGGGCTGTTTCAGACTCTGCACCCCATAGAATGCCATTCGTATGGTTTCTTGCCCTGCAAGCCCTGACGAAGCATGTCCTAGCCCTGCTTGGCTGTCATCCCCACCGGTTCAAAGTCAACATTATATTTCACATGTCTGCTAGAGYGGGAGAACTTGCAGAAGAGGGAGAGAGGCACAAAGAGGTGGAACAACACTCTGCCTCCTTCTTCACCCTGGGGAATATCTTCTTAAAGCGGCTGCTTACTCATAGCTTTAAGATCTCAATTTAAATCTTATGCCATGGAGGTAAAATACTGTTTAAATGCAAGAGCCTAACAAGTCTGAGCTCTCACCCATTGCACCAGGGATCCTGCACCTTGCCAAGGACAACGAATACTGAATTTGCATGAGACAGGCTGGTTGGTTTTCTAGAGTTTAGCGGCTGTGTTAGCCGTATCTAGTAAACAGCTACCAGAGACATCTCAGCTGATCCCTTTCTTTGGGCAAATGAAGTTCCATTTCATGAACAACATCAGTCTGTTGTTGGGACAGAAGTAGTAGTAACGGTCTGATCGCTGTGCTGACAAGCAGAGGCTGATGATCTTTTACATTTTTTAACAACCATTTTGCAAAGCATTGTTTTTGCATTTGTTATGAACTGCACAGAAAGTTAATAATAACAAGGGAGAACAAGGAGGATAGTTAGAAAACGTGAATTTCTCCCACACACATGGGTTACATTTTTCAGGCTTTGACATGCAAATCTGAGATAAACTCTTTGCTATACTTAAGTAAGGAGTGTTTAAGTCCTTTTTAATTCAAGCTCACTGTGCTCCTCATACTGGGGAACTTTGCAGGGCCTGCTGAGCCCCAGCGTATGTTAGAGCAACCCCAAGGCTGCTTCCTTGTACGTCGGAAAGCTCCAAGAAGCAGCAAATGCTGATACTGCAGCATGCTTGTGCCATATCCCAAAGGCCCAGATCTTACCATGATGCTGGGGCTTACATGAAAAGCCAATACTGAGCAGAGGATATTTCCAGGGGAATCAACTCCTCCCTCTTTAAAAGGTCCTTTGATCTTCAAGAGAAATCTAACAGGATTTTAGCACAGCTAGTAAGCAAGCTTTTGATCTTCCTTTGGGAGTTTCACTGCCTGTTAGCCAGACCGAACCCCTACTTCCAGCAATGCAAACCACAGATTCCTCCCTAGCACCTTAAGGTGCTTTACCAGCTCCATAGATTTATGAGCTTCATGGGGTTTTTTGGCTCCCATTCACTTTACTTTTGGTTAATTTCTTCATCGAAACATTTCCGTGGATAACGGAGCTTCCCTTCAGTGTCACTTTGACATCTGAGTCAAGATGGTGAATATTTCTGCTGAAAAGGCAGACAGATCATTGTGGCAGAACATGACAGTTTGAGTGATATTTCCCTTTTAAAGGGGATTCTACATTCTTTATAAATCTAAATGGGTTTCTATTAAGGCAGGAACAATGAACGAATCAAGACTKTGGTGGCAGATGGTTGGCCAGTGCCAACCACATATCCCATTCCTATTCCTCCATCCAAATATTTGTTTTTAATTAGAGTTGCTGAAATTAACAGTGGAGGTGCCCAGATTTCTAATTGGGTCATCGCAAGCCAACTTTACGTCATGCTGAGAAGTCAGCCTCCTCGGGGAATATTGCAAAAAGCAAGCGTTTAATAAATGCAGTCAGTCGCAGAAAGAGGAGGTGTGTTAAGGGCTGCTAGTCTGTACCTCTAAACGTGCCTGACACCGTGTTTCTAAAACGGTGGCTTAGATACTCAAAGAAAAGGCACCCAAAAGCTTTGGTACACCCCTCAACAGTCAACTGTCACAGGGCAGCAGTTTCAAAGTATTAAGCGTGTCTTGATCCTACATGTTGTTTTGCCCACAGATGGACTTCTTTTATGGTTGCACTTCCCAAGCATATTGCACTTGAGGGCTAACAATGTTTCAACGACTTTTTGTGTCCAGATCCTCCCCCAGCACGTTCCTCACTCGGGTGGCTGCTGRCACCTCCTCACCTGGCAGCTCCCATCCCAGCTGGCCACCCCTGTGCATTCCTGGCGCTAAGCGCCACCTCCGGAGGTCCCGGAGGGGGCCGACCGGGCTGCTCATTAATTCCCTCCTGGCCTTGGCGGGGATTCCCCGGCAGGTCGCACTGGCCTGGGCTGGAGCAGAAAGGGGTGACCTAGATGTAGCAGCAGTCACCTTCTCGACCCGGTCCACAGCATCGCACGGGTGGCATTGGACGTGCAGCCTGATAGGTGTCTCCAGTGTCACAGTTTCTCTTTCTTGTGCTTTGACTCAAATGGTGGTAGTGAGCCAGAAACACAGAAATGTCAAGTTTGGTAACATAAAGCCCCTTTGATTCCCAAAGACAGTTTGGAGTGCGTTCATGATGGGAAGCACTTTTCACCAGGAGAATATCAGGCACTGCTGAACTGAGCAAAGCAGGTACAACTCCCTCTGTTTGCAGGGGTACGATCCTGTCCCAGTGTTGAAGACTGGCCCCCACAGGCAAATGTCAGCCTTAATTCTGGTTTGACAGCTAGTATGCATTTCAAAACTGTAATCTTGAAATGCACAACTACAGCAGGGAGGAACAGAGGAGAGCACAAGTCCCCAAAAGGGCTTATTTGAATAATCTTGCTGACAGATCTGTTCTTTTTTCAAAATTTCTCGTCCGCACAACAGATCACAATATGAAATCAGATACTGTCACTGGGTTCTGATAAATGTGAACATAAGGACTAAACATTCCCTTTCAGTATGAATAAATACTCAGTTCTAACTGCACAACTCGCATTGTTCATGCTGACACTAAAATCCTGCAGGCGGCATTATAGCCTAGTAACTGAGCATCACCCATCATTACTCATTTCACGAATAGATTTAGRTTTTCTGCTCTCATTTACTGATGAACTTATTTCTGACATTATCATCTCTTYCATATGCCTCTGCATCAGTTATGTCTACTGAATTCAAAGGCAATTTTTTTCTCTGCCTAAAAATTATTGCTGAGATTTTCAATGTCTCTAGTACATTTAGAAAACAAATTCCCTTTTACTTTTAAGACTGCAAGTAAAGGAGAAGCTACCACACTATTAGGTTAATTTTTGCRAATTTTAAATGTCTCTCTGTTAAAAACTTGAAACTCACTTCCAGTCTGAATTCGCTGAGTTGCAAGTTCCAGGTCAGTGGAGCTCATTATATATTTTTCTGTTTGAACCAGCAGCCAAAGTAGATATTTATAAATTGTGGTTCCATCATTCGACCTTCTTTTCCACAGATTGAACAGGTTAAAGCCCTAGGCTCTTACTGCAAAGACAAGGGTCTTGTCTTTATATAATTTTTGCAGTTCTTACCCTCACCTTCTCTATCTTTGCAGTAGTCAAAATCCTTTAGGGTGGAATCCAGCCTGAGTTTGGGAAGCAAATCAAGAGCAATAGCTGGGTTTGAAACGGTTATCTCTGTCCAGAGCGTACTTGCAGCTAAAAGAGGTCACAGGCAATAAAACAACAGTTATGCCAGATGCAGAGATTGGGAGTTTGATAACCTGAAATAATCYAAAATAAAACCAATGCCTTGGACTTATATGGCTAACTGTTCTGCTCAGCTGCGCAGGTCAGTAAGCAGCAGCCCAAAGCCAGCAAACAGCGCGGCGGAGTCAGCTCAGGGCGCTGCCTGCGACTAGCAKCAGGGAGGCCAGTTTGTGGTTGCTTTGTGGCCACTGCTTGCTGGCTTGGTTTCCCCCCAGATCAACTTAAGCCGCACAGAGATGATTTACTCCTAATGAGCAAGGGTAGCTCTTGCCAGCGAATGCCGGAGACCAGGCGGAAAGAGCAAGCGAGGAAAGGGGAGGCAAAYACCAAGGCAGTATCGCAGCACTGAGCAGCCTACGCTGAAGGTGCTGCTTCRGGGCCCTGAAATTAGCTGCAAGAAATTTGTCCAGCCCTGAGCTGCCCAGCTGCTGCCAAAACCAGTGTCTTGACTTCCCAATCTCTTCTGCTGATCACCCAGTTATACCACTCCAGATACTGGCCCCTCTTGGTAGTGCCACCGTTTGGTTGAGTAAGGGGACAGGAGTATCTCTGCCTACTTTCAAAACCTGTCGGAGTGAGTTTCTGGTGGGAGAAGGACGGCCATGGGGCAGCCAGGCCCCCAAGACGGCTCAGCCYGCGGACACGGTGCTCAGCCTCGGACACATGTCTAATCTCCGAAACTCAGCCTGGGTAGGCAGGGAGGGAGTCCTCACAGCCCCACCACCACACCAGGCTCCTCAGCTAAAATTAGAATCTACCCTTTAGGCATCGAAACAGATTTTTTTGACTCAGATGTCAAATAATTTCTGTAGTGGCTCTCACAGTCCCTGTGGTGTGATATTTTGCAGAGGGGGACTGCCATCAGCTAAAGAGAAAGGCAAATTTAATGGAGTTTAAAGACAAGAAGTGTCTCAAAGGGACATATTCCCTCTAAAAAGAAGAGGGGGGAAGGTCCTACCTGTGAAAGGTCTTGATGACAGAACAGGGATTAGTTTCCAACAGCGCATTTAATGCCACATATGGTACTGAAGTCAAGACACCAAGTTCCCCAGGAGGTTTAACACCGACTGAACAATTCGGGTGCATTCAGAGCTCTCAGGAGAGGCCCAKACTCAGAGCACTGTTGTGGCAGATGAAACCTGAAGGAGCAGAGAGGCGGCTATTACGAAGCCACAGGATCCTCTCAGCCCACAGGAGGTGATTCTAGCTATTTGCTTAAAAGCAGGAGTGTTTTGTCAGAGACTGGGATGTTACCAAAGGCAGAGGTGATGAGGTTTAACCCCCTGTGGGACACAGGACACAGCAGGTAATTACTGCCTCTGGGACTGCAAGGGTTTAGCTTGGGACAGAGAACATGGGAAATTGCAGTATGCCCTAAAAGGCTGTTTCTCTGCTGAGTCCATGATCGCTAGCGTTCAGTAGAGTTACAAATTGTAGTCCATAATCTTGCCTTGCAAAGCTATTTTGTTGTCTGAGGACCAGGACCAGGAGGGCAGAGTATGCTTTGTGAAGAACCAGCTGTCCCTGATGGTGGCGTGTTTTTGTCCTTAAAGGTCTGTGAGAGCTTGTTGAGGGGGTGGATTTGATTGTTTGGTTTTACCATACAGTTTCCTTCAGATTACCTGATGGTTTGGATGAAGTTTATTACTTTCTTGGGACTGCCTTTTCTAAAAACATGCATAAATTTGTTCTTGTAATTACGTACCTGGGGACAGTGAACAGGAACATGCTGGAGGCCAGCAATTCAGCAGCAGACCCACAGCAACCTCACAGTCACTTCTTCTTCCTCCCATCCTCCCTCCGATACAACATCAGAGCTCGGGCTCTGAAGCTTTTAAGTGCAGAGTCAAGCTCCAAGGCTCCAGAAGTGTGAGAGAGAGAAGAAAGAAGTGTTGGGCAGAGTGAGAGAAGCTGTGCCTTCAACTATAAACACCTTGAACTTTCTAGGACTTGTTGATTTCTCAGTTACCATGGCCAAGCACAGATGAAATTTGCCATGATGATCATTCACAAGTCACTTATCACAGAGAATATCTGCTGCTTGTGAACGGAGGAGACTGCCTCRAGATGGTTAAGGCAGGCTGTTATTTTCCTGAGAAAGACAGATTTGCCATAATCAGATAATTGCATTTGTGTTCACAATGTCCTGGAGACACTCAGCACTATATAAATACTGTAAAAATACGCAGAGAAGATTAATGATGTGAGAATGTGCGTTATATACACAGATAAAGTCAAGAACCATATCACAAGACAACCTGGTGAAACAGGACACTAATTTTGCCAGAAGATGAATTGCAGCTACTGTGAAGCCACAGTTCTGAGTGATTCAGAGCTATGGGGTTCAGCTTAGATGACTCTAGCTTCAGTGGGTGAATGAAATGTTATTTATATATTGGAACATGGATTTTACTGAGGATCAGAAGTTTTCTGCTACTACTCTGCAGAGGAACTGATGAGCAGACAGCACTTTGTGTGTGTTTGTGTGCACGCGTACATACCCTGGGTAGCAGATCTCACAAGTCCCATGACATTTAAGCTGTTACCTGAGCCCCAGATACTTGGAAAGGCTCCTTAGTTTCAACAGGTAAGGAGAAGAGCTAGGAGGGAAAATTATGATATTTACTTGGATGACTAAGATGTTCCCTTCAGTTTCTAAACAACCCTGTTTTTTGTACTTCTTAACAAAATGACCAAAAGATAGCTGTTCTTCCATAGAGCTAGTCCTAAACAAAGGCATCTGTTATACAAGACAGATTCTTATTTGGAAGAAAAGGCTTTTTAAAAAAGAAGTAGCAGTTATGGGTAGAAAGGTGTCAGAGGTGCTTAGCCCTTCCGGCGGCGCCCTCCCTCCAGCGACAGCTGCCGGCGCTTCTCCGCAAGCGGAGGAGCTTCCTCCATGCGACAGCTCTGCCGGGGCTTGACGAAGGGCRTTGTCAAAAGCTGTGACGGAGGTTTCTGATGAGAAAGAGCCATTGCTCATCTCCACCGAGAAATGCCCCAAGGAACTGGGTTCCTCTCTCCGACGTGCTCCGAGACAGGGATGCAGTCAGCGCTGGGGCCTGAAGGAAACCTGAGACGTGGGGGGGGATCCCAACCCTGGCCAGATTTACTGCTGCTTTATGTGGTGGTCTGCACCTTTGCAACGCACACATCAAACCTCATTGCATGCAAATCCTCCTCTCGCGAAGGCCGATTTATATAATCATCCCTCCATACAAGAATGAATAACTGCACAGCGTGCTGGAGGAATAAATCTCCCACTACGCAGGACCAAAGAACATRGAGAAAAGATGAATTTTAACCCCTGTGGAGAAGAATCAGGTTTTCTCATAGCAAGAAAACACTTGTAGTGTTTCAGTCATGATGTCTTAATGCATACCTAGCTGTTCTTGGGAAACTCTGCTTCCAGTGTCCCAGTTCCCAACAGAGGAGTGGAGACCACAGCCCTCATAAACCAGCCCTGCCGGTGGTGTTGCTCCRGTTTCAATTACCAGTGCAACGCCACAGCTTGTTTGTGGTGCATAATAAATAGTTGACATCGCCCTATCACACTCCTAGCCCAGAAAATGCCTGATGTCTTTTATAAGCTTAATAAATATTTGTCCTCGAGATACATACATGAGGCAAGCCCCTGGTTTACCAGGCTGCCCTCAAAGATCAAGTATCCTGAATGAGAACCGTGCTTGTGCTTTAGCACCCAATATCTGTAACACCGAACCGCAACGCTACAGGGGCAGCACCTCCTGCCTGGCACCGCTTTGCAGAGGCGCCGAGTGCTGCTCACCTCGAGGGATGCTTTGCACTGCTCAAAAAATCCCCCTCTCGCCCCTGAGGATGGTCCGACAGACCTTGCAGCGCGCRGCGGCCGCGGTGGGAAGCGGCCGACGCACCGGCGGGCGCCTGCAGCACCGCTCCGCTGCTCTGGGCCCTGCACGTTTCCCCGTGCAAGCAGCCGGAGCTCCCCGTTAGCCCCGTTCCTGTTTAAACCCCCTGCTCTTCTGTGCCCGAGTGCACAGCGGTGACACTGGGGTGTATCTTCATAGTGCTATGTCTGACTCGAAAACACAGTAGGTTTTTTTAAAGGCTGCCAACTAAAAAAAAATACTTGCAAAAAAAAAGTCTGTGAAACTTCCTAACAAATTTTTCTTTCTATCTTTACAACCTCCTTCCGTTCCTGACAGGTAAATTATGGAAATCTAAGATTACTCCTTGCAAAAGATCTATGAGATTATTTGGGTTGTCTCTAGGGAACTCACACATTATTGTTTATGGGTCCCAGAAGTAATAAATTCAATCCTAATCCCAGTATAGGTAGATCCATGTTATAGCAACCTGTCTGTAGCCAAGGGAGAATTTTAAGAAATTTGTGCTATGAATTACATGTGGAAAATTTGAGAGCCCTTGTCTAGTAACCCAAATGGCTACTACCTGARTTGCTGGTAATAGATGATAAAAAGCAGTAGCTCTTATACGACATGTTATCTTGATTGCCGATGTGGAACTCCTTGTAATGAGATATGGAACATGATCAAGAGTTTATTTTGCAAAGCAGTATTCTCTATGGTTAAACAAAGCAAGCTTCTATTATCYGACGCTCATTTAAACCTGCGCTTTTAACATAACGGCCCAGAGAGGGATGTCGGTAATCCAACGCATGCCTTGTATCTGAGCACTGGCAGCCAAAATCTGCTCATAGAGAGATCTTGCACCTGCCAACCAAGAGTTGCTCTGGCTGGTAGAAGAGAATATAGTGGCAGAATCAGCTTTTAGCTGTGACTTACCTGAGGGTCTTTGGTGAAATAATTACGCAGCACAGGCATAAATTCTGGCTTAAATGGCTCCGGCTACAGAAGGACTTCTCCTGCCTCCCAAAGCAGTGACGCAGGACTAGGACCCTCTGTGCCAGCCCCGAACCCGCCGTGGATGCTCAGGCCTAGGGTCACTGCATGGAGACACGCTCCATCACCAGAGGTCTTCTTCTTTTTAAACACCCAAATAATTTCTATGACATCTCTGCAAACCGAAGACCAACTGATCTTTCAAGAAAAGTTTATCAGTGGTTTTCAGCYTGTAAACTGTGGACTCCCCAGGGATGAAGCCTGATTTTGAGAGAGTGGGAGAAATAATAAGAAAAGCTAGCTAAATGTCAGCAGCTTTAAATCTGCTATCCAGGGCCTGCACCTCCGTTGGAAGATGCGTGAGTTTTAGCAAATCAGAAGACTGAAATTCACTGAGCCAGGATATTAGGAGATCAGCCTGATTCCCTAATTCTCTGTCTTATTCCCGAATTCACTCTTGAGATGAGAAGAGACTCCATCTAGGACTATCTCGCTGCAGCATCAGTTCGAAGCCACGCAGATAAATGGCCTTGCAGAAAGCTCTCTCAGTCAGAAATTGCGTGAATTAGGTCAAGGCTGGGATAATGCAGAGATCAGGAAACAGGGCTTTCAGGTAAGCCAAAAAACTAAGCTCTAATGGCCAGGACAATAGTATATAATGAGGTCTTAAGAAGACCAACATACAACTAAGTCATATATTTAGTCGCTGACAGTCAGCCRCACGTTGGTGCTTTAATGAAGTTACGCGGCCGCACACAGGAGTATCTCATCTCCTGGGAGCCCTATTAGTGAAGACAAACAACATTTCACAATGCTGCTATTATTTTCCTCGCATCTCATTAATCATTCAGTGGTCATTACTCATTATTTGCTTAGCCTGGGCAGTGTGCTCAGCTCTGCGAAAACATGCAGATTCAGGTGGTCCCTGCCCCAAGGAGCTAAGGGTGCTCCAGTTTGTCTCTGCTGCCGGTGACCGTTCGGGGTCTGCACAGTATCTGGAGGGAGGAACTGCTGCCCCTGTCCTCCTTCGTGGGCAGTGGGAATGGAAGGTGATTTCCACTGCAATAAATCGAAGATGCTGAAGCTTTCCAGGCACCGAGGGGTAAAATCCTCTGCCAGCTTTGCAGCTGTTTTGTTCCACCGGAGAACGAAGGCAAAGATGCCTGCTCCGTTTTCCTCAGACACCGCTGGGACATTGCTTCCCAAGCAGTCTGGAACAAAGGTAATAAARTCAATGCTCAGTTGCAAGCTGCTAATCAAATACAGGCAGGCTCTCCGGGGCGTTTACCTGTGTGCTGCAGGGGCGAGCAGCAGGCCCACCCGAATTACAGAGAAACAAGGAGATACTGGTCTGCAGGCGTTTCTGCCAGTAAAGGTGACGCATGCTTTCAATGTCCTTCACTTAAATGCAAGGTGAGAGATTTTCTTTAAGCCTTGCAGGAAYGTTTACCCTCGTCCTCTGATAAACATGGGCAGCTTGAAGGAATTTTCCAATTCAACAGGTGAGAGGTGCCRGAAGGACAGAGCAGCCCCTACGCCGGGGACACGCAGCATTTACAAGGGAATTAGTTAATCCCCCCAACATCCTGGCGTGGCAGGTTAAGTGTGGATACACACATATCCCCATATCGTGGAGGGAAACTGAGGCAAGGAACGCAAGTCGCAGGTTGCCCAACATTCGTCTTTAACCCTTATCCCAGACCCTGCATCCGCTTCTGGACCGAAACCCTCCCGCCCGGGCAGGCTCTCGCTGCTGGACGTGGCACGTTGGAGCGCGCTCAGCTCCCCGCTCTCGCACGGCACACGTTTTAACCCAGCGCCRTACGGAGCTGGCATTCCCATTGGGGCTGGTGAGGAGCCAAGACATTGGGAAGGAAGAGACATTCGGAGCTGAATTAATTTCACAGCCATCTTCTGCTGGGCCTGGTTGTGAATTCCCAAGCTCTCCTGGGTGACTCCCGGTGAGCAGCGGTATCGCAAGGGGGAGCGAGGCGAGAAGTCACTGCYGTGCTGGTGGGAAGGGACCTCCCGAGGTCTCTGCTCTGGCCGCCCACCAAAGCAGGAGGGTCACCAGCTGCGGGCTGGGCCAGCTGTGGCTTTGGTTGATCGAGCTTTGGGTTATTAAAAGGATATTGCCAGTGGCATGTTCTTATTTGTTGGCCCCCGGTACCAACATAGTTCCCCTGTTCCACTTGTAGTCTCTTCCAGAGCTGACTGTCTCCTAAATTAAATTGCCAGAGCTGATTAAAACTCCTGCTGCCGCCCATGCCAGACACGCGGCACAGTAAGAGACGCGCAGACTTTGCCCAGGCTGGTGCAGAAGCTCCCCATGCAGACGTCCACTTTGCGCTGACTCTGATCATTTGTGTATTTAGTTATTTAACTTCATCCGAAAGGAAGACGATAGTCTGGGAGAAAAATCTCGCACAGGACTTGGGGAAATATTTGAGCTGTAATGGGAGAAATCTGTCTTATTGGGACTCTACATAGGTCATGCAAGCAAATTCTTCATTTCAGTGCATTTCTCCAGGACAGGAAAGGCACAAGCTGACACAACCCCCCGTTTTTAACAGGGGAAGAGAAGCCCCTTTTTTGCCCTTAGATCCTTCTCAAAAGCAGCTGACCAATCTGCGTAGCGGTTTCCTGAAAACATTTAGCCTGAGGCAGATGTTGAGGACAGAAAATTTCAGCCTGGATAATTAATGTGGCGAGGACGCTGCCGGGGATGTAGCACCGGCTCCCCTCGTTGGAGGAGAGGGGATGCACAATTTTAGTCCTTTTTTTTTCCCCTTGCTTTCACTCTAATGAAGAACAAGCTGGATTTAAAAAAAAAGTGCTTATCTTTGCAACTCGTTTTGAACATTTGCCGGCGTCTAGCAATTTGCATACCTCAGGGGTCCTTCCTCTCTCGCCCCATCGAGCTCCCTATGGCTTTTGCCACAAATTAAGGAACGTTTCCTTCTTTCTGTAACTCACCAGCTCCACCGCTCGGCTCTGAGTTACGGTAAGACCTCAGATGATGACAGCCGGCAATAACTACCACGAAGCAACCTTCAAAGACCCCAAACGTCCAGTCCAGGCGACTGTGTTTTGGAGAGCTAAAATTCCCTTGTAGCTTGTCCTGTACAGAGGGTGATTCCCACTTTTTTTACACCTTATTTTGCTGAGTTGTGAGGAACTATTTAGCCTTTACTACGTTTTTCCCAGGAGAGCTGGAAGGCAAACGATTTGTCTGGAGTGACTGCTCCRCTGAGAGCTCACAAAACTTTCTGAACCCACGTCAGCATAGAAATTCGAGACGTTAAATGAGAAGCCCAGCTAGCGTTACGGCMGTTTGGGAGCTGGCAGGCCTGCAGAGTTTGGCAAGGCGTCCCAGCGCTGCGCGAAACAGCGAGATGGAAAGGGYGGCTGATTAGCTGTGGGCTTTTACTGCTGATGGGCGCGCTTTTAACAGCCATCGCCGTTCACCAGCAAAAGACAACACAGATCTCGTGGCTGGTGCAATTGCATTTCATTAAAGCAATCGTGCGTGTTGCTGTATAGATCGGAGGAGATGACTTTGTCAGCACGCGTCACGTACCCAGCGTATGTATGTATATGTGCCTGCGAGCAGCGATACAGACCCTTTCCCTCCCTRTCCGTACGATCCTGGCAAACCAGCCAGGCCAGTAAAAGGAGCAGGCGCCTGCCTGTAGCAGGCAGCGTGTGTCTGCTGCGGTGGGGTGAGAAACCTTAGTATTGAAAGCAAGTGGACTTTGGTGGAGACGGTTCCTCTCTTTTTTAACAGAACAGGCAAATGAAACACTTTTTTTTTTCCCCCCGAACACATGTGGAAATCTGAGTTGTGAAGAAGCGTGCAAATGCTTTCGAATGAAAGCAGAGAATGGGAATAGAGGATGGGAATGATGGGGATGGAGGATGGGAATGACGAGAATGAAYGATTCAACAGGGATATTGAATACGTCAGAGAAAAACTTGAGATTTCTTCTGTGTCAATGAGCTGTATTTATCCGTAAAACAAGCTTTTGAGAGGAAAGGCAAGATTGCCTTTGGGATATTTAAAATGACCATGGGTTATAATGCAGTCCCACAGGAGAGAAACCCACTCACTGAGAGCTTTCTAAGTGTTTTTTCCACGCAAGCGGCTGTGATTGCGCTGTGGTCTCCGACGGGGAGCAAGACGCCTGCCGTGGGGCTCGGGGCGCACGCAGGCTGCGTACCCGAGCGCGACGTCTGCCACGAAGCGATTCTCCCAGCCGGAGGGCTGGGCCTTTCGGCCCGCTTTTATAGGGAAACCTGAGCTGGAGGCGACCAAAGCCGTGTGCGTGYGCTCCTCCCGCCCCTGCCCCGCTCCCGGCCGGGGACCGGCGTCGCCGGAGCCAGCCCTTCGGCAGGGAAGGAGCCGGGAGGCAGCGGGGACACGAATGAGCTCATTTGCCTGGCCCGGCTTCTCGCAGCTGCCGAGCCGCTCGGCAGCCCGCGCTCGGAGAGCGGGAGGCAGCTCCCGGAGCGGCCAGGCTTTCCCTCCGCTGGGAAAGGGGGCAGCCGGCGGCTGGCACCCGGGACCCGGCGGCTGCGTCCATCCGCTTGCCTCGAAAAGCCGCCGAGCGCTGAATCCTCTCCCTGGAAGAGAAGCGTCTGGCTGGAGAGCGACCTGCTTCACTTGTGCGCCGGTGGCCACGGGAAGGTTTGCACGCAGCCACCGCAGCCCTGCTTCCCTCTGCTCCCACCCCAGCCGCCCTGAGGCCACAGCGAGGGCCGCGAAGCTCGGCAGCTTCCCAGGAAGATCAGCCCTCGCCGAAAACRCCCGATGGACCGTTTCCGGATGATCTTCCAGTACTTCCAGTCCAACCCGGAGTCTGTGATGAACGGGGTCTGCGGGCTGCTAGCCCTGGCTAGCGTAAAGATGTACGCTTGCTTTGACTTCAGCTGCCCCTGCCTGCCGCGCTACAACGAGGCGTACGGCCTGGGGGTCCTGCTCGTGCCCCCCGCCGCCCTCCTGCTCTGCGGCCTCCTGCTCACCCGGCAGCCCGCGGCGGTGCTGGAGGAGTGGAGGAGGCCGCGGGGCCGCAGGAGGAAGGACCCGGCCGTTGTCAGGTGGGCATCGCCCCGCGCCGAGCTGCCTCCCCGGCGGGTCTCGGCTCTCCCTGTTCCTTCGTTTTCCTCTAAACTCGGCTCCCGCGACCTGGCCCCTGCAAGCGGCCGGTCCCCATTCCCAGCGAAGCRGGCAGGAGGGTGCACGTGTGCTGCGACGCTGGGAAACCGCACACACAGGTTTTGCCCAGTGGCTTAAATGCRCAAAAGGATGCGACGAGGGGCATTTTTGTCCCCGTCGTTCCTTATTGGCAGCGCTGTGACTCCCCTGCCGTCAGCGGAGCTACTACCCCTTTACACTGGTCAAAGAGAGGAGACTCAGCTCCACTATATTGCATGCAAGCTCCTACCCCCTGCACAGGACAGAAGCYGTTCAAAGTCAGCTCAGACACACAGAGCAGCGCTCGCCTGCCTGGTCTGGTTTGGGCTCGGCAGGGTCTGCAAGCCTTTGGGGGTTTCCAGCAGCCAGAGGCTGTCTCTGGGAAACCGGTTCCCAGAGAGGTGTCTTGCCTTCCCTGCTTCCCAGGAGGATGCTCACAACATGCTGCTTTTTTCCAGATATAAGCAGGATTAAGCAGATTTAGCATGTTTTCTCTTCCAGCTGAAATGACAGGACCTTGCACTGCAGCAGGTTTAGACRGTACGCAAAGTGCTACCGTGCACCGGAGCAGGTTTGCGGTGGGAGGCAGCACCAGCAAAGAGACCCAGAGCAGAAAAGACATTAGCTGGAGCAAGGCTGRGGAAAGTCCTGTGAATCAGTCAGCTCAGGAAGGGGCTGCTGAGCACCAGGGCAGTCCATGTCCATCCAGCCCCACGGACAAGGAGAAAGCTTGCAGCACATACCTGCTCACAGGTGTCTCTCCTGCCCCAGGTACATGTGTTCCTCCGTCCTGCAGCGAGCCATGATTGCCCCTGTCGTCTGGATCATAGTCACCCTCCTGGATGGGAAATGCTTTGTCTGTGCTTTCAGCGGCTCTGTGGATCCCGAGAAGTTTGCAGGCTTTGCCAACGCCAGCCCGGCGCAAGTGCAGCAGCTGCTCACCAAGGTGCCCTGCAAAGACGACGAGCTCATGAGGAACAACACATCCCGAAAGGCAGTGTCGAGGTACCTGCGGTGCTGGTCCCAGGTGAGTCCCTGCCGCGGCTCCCCGGTGCCACCGGAGACGCTCGGGGGAGTCTCAGCTGCTCCTACTCATCCTTGAGTCAGCAAGAGCTTTGCCATGGCCAGGCGAGGAGCAAGACTGCTCTTTGCTTCTTCATGCCCCCAAGGGTGACCCCCTCAGTGATAATCTCCAGGGGAGTCMCTCAGGTAGGGAAAGGGAAGGAAATAAAACATAGTTTAATTAACAGAACTTTGTTTCTAGAAAAAAGCAGTAACTTCTAAACYCACACAGTAAAAAACAAGTTGCAAGGAAAATCTGGGTCTCCTAAGGCCCYTTCCGTTTAGGATGAGAAGACTTTTCCACCTGCAAACCTCCCAGCTCTCCTGGGAGGTAGGACCTGCTGCTTTAAGGACAGYGAAAGCTGAGAGACCAGAAGTGGCTTGCTCAGGTCTGACATGGGAACGGGACCTGGCTGGCAGCGAAACGCTGGCCCTCCGTACCCTGCTCCCAGTCCAGGACCGTGCCAGGTCAGGGATAGGGCTGCTGGGAGGGCGCTGAAAATAGGCACTACTTCCTGCTAAGGGGAGTTGCGTACAGTCTAGACAGCCTTCACCTCACTGCTGAAGCCTGTGTAGGTGGCACACAAACGTTCCCRGTGTAGCTGTTTATTTCTTATCATCCAGGCACTTGGCTGGAGCATTTTGTTGATCCTGATCGTAGCAGCTTTCCTCGCCCGTTGGCTGACACCTTGCTTCAGCCCAGCYGCCCTCCTGCAGACACGTTACTGGAGCAACTACATTGACATCGAGCAGAAGATTTTTGAAGAAACCTGCTGCGAGCACAGCCGGCATTTTGCTCACCAATGCATCCTCCACTTCTTTGAAAGCATGTGGAAAGAGATCAAATTGCACAGCTTCAACTTGCACAGGGAGGAGGAGGAGGCTGAAGGAGAGGAAGACCTTCTCCGGGGCATCACAGACCAGGATCAGGTGAACAAACTCCTGCAAACGTGGTACTAYGAGAAACCGCCCTTGGATGTGAGCCAGGTGACCCAGCGGCATCCTCTGGGGAGAGAGCGATCGCCGGCGCCCTGGGCCGACAGCCCCAGCAGCCAGCCCAAACCCCCCCAGCACACTGATGTCTAGAGGGGACTCTGCACCCAAGGGGCACTGTCGTGTCTCTGCAGAAAGCAATGACCAGTGGGTAGATGATAGCGTCTTCTTTCCAACCTCCTGCYCCAAAGGCAAGGATCACAGGATGTGCTGAGTACCGGCAGCCTGGGGTGCAGGCAGGACTCTTGCAGCAGCAGCGCTGGGTTCAAGCACTGCCTGTAAAGCAAGCACTGCCTGTCCCGTAAAGCTGTCCTCTCCTGGGGCAGCGAGGGCTGGCTGRGGGGATGAGCTGCTCCAGCCTTGCCAGCAAAATCTCCAAGCTGAACCAGAGAGCTCCTTACGATCCAGGGGACTCAGTTGCCGTTAATGACATTTCTTGTCCAAGCGCTCTGCATAGCTCCTTTGCCATAATAAAGAGTTGGCAGCTCTTAAAGCTGTGATAAAACCCTTCTGGCTCCAGGAGAAATTTAACCAAGGCAGCAACATCTGGCTRTGTGTGCAAACACACTGAAACGACAGCTTAAAGGAGGTGTGAGTAGCTCCTGCCCGTTTCAGTGAAATCTGATTAGGACAGTTAGCATTGCCGACACTGAAGTGATTTAATTGGCAACTCTTTTAATACCGCGGCAACATGTTTACTCAAAAACGCAAACCCACYTCCTACATCTTCCCATCTGCTGAGAGCTCTGGCTGCCCCCAGCCCAGCTGCCAAACTGTTCAGCTTCCCTCCAAGAACCCATCAATACGTCTATGCATTTTCAAAACAAAATATGGCAACACACTGGAATTTATGGAGGMGCAAAACACTAATTGAAGGTACTCTCAGATCAGCACCAGGTGTCCCTGGATTGGGTTGGGTTTGCAGAACGACGGGGAGATGGAGGCTTTTCTTAACATACTCAGAGCCACATGACTGTGCTCAGGTTCAGCTGGCCGCTGTAAGCGTGGGCGTTTGGCCATGGAAAGGACAGCAGACACATGGACTCTGCCAGAAAAGTCTGAATCCAGATTTTAAACACTACCCTGCAAGATTCGAGTTCAAAACCCTCTATCTGGAGGACTGTCCTTGCATTACTTAGTCGGGCATTTCCATCCTTGGTTTCAATACTGTTTAAATATAACCTTACCTCTGAGCTTGTAACACTAGTTACTTTCTTACTTGCCTTTTTCCAGGCCCTGCTGTAGATATCTAGTCTCAGGCACCCTGCCAGCTTGACTAATGTTTCTGTCTGGCATTGCTGCTTGGATATATTAAACYTTTTTACCCCAAGTAATCCAGTGCAGACTGATGTATCGCTCCAGGCTGAGGCTCACATGGACACTCAGCTGGTCCCTGGGAGCGAGGGGCATGAGAAGAGTGGATGGGTGGCAAACAAGAAGTCTCCTCAGCTACGCAAAGCTGGATGAGGGCAAGCCGGGCCTCCAGGAGGAAACCAGAAGGTGGGAGAAAGGACAAAGAAACCTGCCACYGCCTTGTGACCAAATACAAAACAAGGGGGAGAACTGAAAACAGACATTAATGCCCAGAATTAGCTCGAAGGGCTGCTAGGAGGGGGCGGTGGACCACCTCCTCCCTCAGGATGGATGTGCATGAGGGTGGGGAAGGGGGAGACGCTTGGCAAAACTCAGGGAGGCCCAATAACTCTGCCACCCACCCGTGAGCAAACGCACTCCCGCGGCACCCTCCCCGCTCGCCCCGCAGCCCCAAGGAGCCTGGCTGGGCTGGCGTCGCCCCTCGTGCCCTGATCCCCGTCCTCCCCATGGGGGAGGACCGGTGGCAGTGTGAGGCCAGCGGTGGAGAGGGAGCCAGGGCTCGGCAGGGAGGACACTTGTTGCACATGTCCAAGCTTTTGCTCTGCAGAGAGGAAGGCTAGAAATCGATGTTGGAAATAAGTAGATGAATGAAATTGCTGACTGCTCTTCTGACCCACACCTGGGGCTTTAACCATGGCATGCTCTGCGGGCAGCGCTCTCCTTTCTGCACCCATCCTACTTTGCAGGCTGGTCCTGCAGCACTCGCTGTGCACCCAAAAAGGAGCTTGCACAGGGGCTGAGGCTGAGGTCCCTCAGGGCTCAGTGCCCCAAGGAGGCATCACATCTCCACATCTCCATCCCACCATGCACAACGCGGTTGCTCTTGCCTGGCCCTGCTCCATTCCTCATCGCTCCACCTCATTGCAAGCTTTTCTTATTTTTATAGCAAAACCACCCGACTGCAGTGCCCTGGCTGAATCCCTGAGCTCCCCCTGGATATGCTCAGAGAGCGCACAGAGCTCTTTTCACAAAATCTGTCATCATTTCCTTTCATCGCTGCCTGTTCCAGGCCCCCCAAAATGCATTTTTCTGCATTTGCTCCCTCACATCAGATTGTCACAGGCCCATTTTTCCTGGACCACCTTAGAGGTGCACTGAGGTGTGTACAGAGGTCTGCACCTGGCAGCTCATGCTCCTGGCACCAGTTCTGGCCCATGGCAGTTGGGAAAAATACAGCAGTCTTCACACTCTTTTTAGCCAAGCCTCTTTTGAAATAGGCATTGCACTTTGAATTTCAACTCGAAATAGTATCCAAAGTTTCCTGGCCTACTTTCCTGAAAAAATGAGGTAGATGACTTTGCATGGGCTATCTGTCCTTGCTCCTAATCACGTTGAACTCACTGGCTGGTTTCAATCAAATTTAAGTGAAGGTAAAAAAATTCCAAGGTAATTATGTTCCAACACATTCTGTGCAAGTGGGTTAAGAAGAGGAGCAGAAATCTGCGCCTGCGCTGGGAGCGATAGGTGCTGGCTGGCAGCAGCCTGCTGGCTAGCGAGCACTTGCCCTCCTAGTACCTCCTCAAAGCGTGCACAGGATGAACGTGCTGCAGGGAGCAAGGGTCTGTCCTGGTTTGCTTTTATCAGATGCGACACTGCAAATCTCAGACTGAGACTCTGCTCAGCCTCACCCCTCTGCGCTAGCCAAATCAGTTATTTTCCTAACCCAGCTCAGAGCAGAGGTCCGCAGCTCCCTTTTGCATACTGCTTTTCATGTTCTCAGGTTTTAAGTCATTCCAGAGTGGCCACAAAATACAAAATGCAAAAAGAGGGAGAGGAGCTTGGTCATTTGTATTGGAAGGGAGAAAAACAGGGGCATTAAGGGTGTTGCCATAGACCTTTCTGCAGGCCTGCAAAGGCTCGCACACTGATGGGGCAGTCACACCACTGACCTTAGGATTATCAGGTAACTCCGGTTGGAAGGGACCTCAGGAGGTCGCCTGGCCCAACCTCCTGGAGTCCCGTGCCACGATCCCCTTTGACGCCAGGCCTTTCCCCAGGCATTTGCAGCGCAGCACTATGGCACGCCGTGGCCAGCAGCTCCAGAGAGGTTGCTACCATCCTCCACGCGGTGCTGGGGAGGCTGTGCCCAGAGCCATGTCCAGTCCTGGGCCTCTCACGTCAAGAAAGATCCTGGGCAGCCTGCTCCAGCTGGCCCAGCTTTGAGCAGGCGTGCTGGACTAGAGGCCTCCAGAGGTGCCTTCCCACCAGCTCCACTGGGAGTCTGTGTTCTCCTATGGAAGTGGGAAGGGAGGAGGCTGTTCATAAACTTTATCAATCATCTCTTCATCTCACAGGGCTGTTCTGAYGCTTAGTTTATAGATGTGTCTGAAGTGCTCAGGGATCCTCATCCACCAAGAGCGAGTGAAACAGCAGGGCTGACTGCAAAGGCAACGTTCCCAATCTTGGACTGTTGTGGTTATATTGGAACCATGACACGCTGGGATGGACTCGAGCCCGTGCCATGTGTCCCAGGGCCTGTTTCCAAAGCATGAGCAGAAGGGATCCTGGGAGGAAGCACTGGCTCTGCCTTCCCTTGCAAACCGTTTGGAGCTGGCTTTCTGCGGGCAGGATTGCCAAGACAAGGCCCCAGCTAACAAAGCAGCAAGGGAAGAAAGACCAAGGCATTGGCTTTGATGGGCTCTGTTTCGAATCCCACTGACTTATTGCTGACTTCAGTGAGAGCCGCCAGCGCTGTACCCCATACGGGCTCAGGGCCCGCATTCGTGTTTCATGAAAGGCAGGGTTTTCCTGGGGATCAAAAAACCTCTCTRTTTTTCAGGGGTTGATTCCTTCAGGCTTTGATGTGAACTGCCCTTCAAAAAGTCACTTGTCAGGTGAGCAGGGAAGCCAGTTTGAGCTCTTAGCTGGCAACGCAGTAAGCCTCATCTATATTCATGCAGCCAAATCTCCTCCCGTCTGATGAGACAGTGCAATTAACCTCTTCACCGCAGGCAGCACTCAGTCTGCCCAGGTAATACCAATGTGCTTTGGACTCAGCGTTCACCGAAAAGCCCCACAGAGGTGGCATCTCAGGGAGGACGCTGCCCCACTGAGCCCCAGGGTCAGCTGGGGGGTTGACTAGTGGTCAAAAGGCCTGGCCTGGCTTCCTACCTCTGCTACTGGCCTGCTGCAAAATGCTCAAGGCTTGCACAAGCAAGGTGCCTCACGCCTTCGCCAGATGCCCAGATGGACCTCGATGCCATGTCAGCAATGCAGGGGGAGCCGGGGCCGRAGCGACTGAACGTCTTGATGGGATTCACACTGAGAGTCTGCACTGACACAGTCTTTTTTACTGCCACTTGTAGCCCAAATATTCCCCCGTCTTTTGGGCGGCTTGAGGGAGCAACCTAGTGCTTCAAAGCTGCTTTGTGACCTGGGAACATAGATGCAGAACAGCAACAGCAAATCCACTTCTTTTTGATTTGTGCTATGGGAGCTAAAAGTTTGGCCCAACCACAACTATCAATCACATATCATTAATGTTTTTATCTCATTTCTGGGCATCTTGGGAGGGATCTGTCTAGTTGGCTTTGTGTTAACAAATGCATACAGGATCTCTTCATGTGCTCTGCACCAGAAAGCCCCCAGGTCTGAAAAGCTGGCAGTGACGAGACAAATTGAGCCATGTCTGTGCAAAAGGGAAGAGGGATGGAAGTGACAGGGAAGCTTTGCACCCCAGCGGTGACACCAAAGGGACATGGGACGTGTCCACTGGCCGCTGGAGCTGGCTCTGCCCGCGCTGCTCCTGGTACACGAAGAGCAGCGAGAGCAGTGCAGGCATTCAGGTCTGCTGGGTCTGWAGCACTTGACGTTGCTACTGAATTAATAAGCCCTGTTAAAACCAAATTGCCAGTAAATCCGTGCCGTAGGGACCTACCAACCCGGAGCCCAGCTAGCTCAGGGTTCCCCGCACCACACACTGTTTGCGTGGGAAATGTGCYCTCGGGGACCCTAACCGCAGGCCAAGGCGTATGGCCAAACCCCAGCCCCAGCCCCTCCTGTTCAATCAATGCACACGCCTGGCTCAGGTGGTCCTTGCTCTGCCCTTCCCCACAGCAGCACGGGCCCTCAGGGCRCAGCAGCTCCCTGTCAGGCTGGGGRGGACAACGGCAGCATTCACCCATCCTGTCATATTCCAAACCCCCAAACATCCCAAATTTATGGGGAGACCAGGATTACACCCATAAGAGGCAGCTGCAAGAAAATCATTCAACCTCCATCGCTCAGGAGCATCTCGCTCAGAGCAAATTGCGCTCAGACACTTCAGAAATGCTTATTGGAAGCAGGTGAAAGGAACAAATCTCAGGGAAAAAAACTGAATTTCAAAGCTCTGCAGGGTAGGGAGCACCCCTTGAGATAGCAGAGGTGCCCAGGGAGCGAACGCTTTCRGGAGGACCAGCCTGCAGACTGGGGCACGCTGGGGCTGGAGCCCAGGGCGCTCAGCGTCCTCTGCACTTCTGTCCCTGCACTCCTCTTTCCTTTCTCCAGGAAAAGCACGGTGTGTGCCTGTGGGTGTTGCAAGACTGYGTGAGACAGGGTTTGCAAGGTATTTTAGCAAGCCCCGAGGGYGCAGGGCTGTGAAAACCAAGGTGCTGCAAGTGTGTCATGTTGYGAGTCTGGCTGAAATGTGCATCTTGGCCGGATGGCAGGGAGACGATAAGAGACCTCGGCTGCACCAATACAAATAGCCCCGAGCACCAGAACGGCTTTTCTCCTTCCTCCTTCCTTTCCCTGTGCAGAATAAAACAGAAAAAAAGCCATTTCCCAGCGAGGCAGAAGCAGCAGACCAGGGGGCTGGGAGGCCCCCGGGGCGCTYGGAGCAGCCGCGGGAAGCGGTGCCGCGGGGCGGCCCTTGCTGCCCGGGGTGGAGCGCCCGCGCCTGCACCCACCACATTTGCAAACGGGCTCCAGGCGGCCGAGCAGCCGGCACCCGGCACGCCGCGGGAAGCACCGCCGCGGTGGCACCTGCGCCCGCCAGCCRAGGGGGCCGATGGCCAGGACGCTGCAGGAATGGGGACGCGGCTAAGAGCGACGGCGGGTTTAGGAAACGAGCCGAGCCCCGGGGATGCAGGAGAGCAGGAGGGAGAAGCGAATCCTGAAACTTTTGCAAGCAGCCAAATGAGCAGAAAAAAAATGGCCGAGTCCCCTGCTTTAAATATTGGGGTGTGAGACTGCGCAGGCGAAGCAGCYGGCTGCAGAGGGACTTGCTGGCGCCCGTCTTTGCAGAGGGGCCTGAACGAATGAAGTAAACCGAGGTCTCGGCGTGGGTCCCAGCGAGAGCGGGGGGGCGTAAGGGGAAGATGGACAAATTCCGGATGATCTTCCAGTTCCTCCAGTCCAACCAGGAGTCGTTCATGAACGGCATCTGCGGGATCATGGCGCTGGCCAGCGCCCAGATGTACGCAGCCTTCGACTTCAGCTGCCCCTGCCTGCCGCGGTACAACCTGGCCTACGGGCTGGGCGTCCTCCTGGTGCCCCCGCTCGTCCTCTTCCTGCTGGGCTTCGTGATGAACAACAACGTGTCCGTGCTGGCGGAGGAGTGGACGCGGCCGCGGGGCCGGAGGGGCAAGGACCCGGCGGTGCTGCGCTACATGTTCTGCTCCATGGCGCAGCGGGCCCTGGTCGCCCCGGCGGTCTGGGTCTCGGTGACGCTGCTGGACGGCAAGTGCGTCCTGTGCGCCTTCTGCACCGCGCTGCCCGTGGAGGCGCTGGGCAACGGCAGCCGCCCCGGCCTCTCCGACAGGGAGGTCCGGCGCATCCTGGCCCGCATCCCCTGCCGGGAGCTCTACGACGGGCAGGAGCTCGTCGCCGGCGAAGTGGCGGTCAGGTACCTGCGCTGCATCTCGCAGGTGAGGGGCGAGCGGCCCCGCGGCCGCCGCGCGAGGCCGGGTGCTCTCAGCCGTAGCTCTTCCCGCGGGGGGAAATCCCGGCYGCAGTCAAGCCGCGGGAAGCGAGACGGGGGGTTTGGCAGGGGCACGAGGCGTTCAAAGGRAGCGTCGCGCCTCCAGCGCGGTGCCGGGACCGAAGCCGCAACTCGTCCCCGCAGTTCGGTCCTCCCTCTTGGCCCCTGACGCTGTGCCCAGGCAGTTGAGTTATACAGGGAGTTACGCAGCCCCGCGACCGCAGCGGCCCGTGGGCCCGGGGTTCGCGTGGGTGTCATCACGCAGCTGGCAGTCTGCCGTCCCCTCTCGTCACCAGTCACCGGTGGTTGCTCCGGCTGCTTATTACAACACACGCAAGTGATGCACTCGCCCCTCGCACGGAAACAGCCGGCGCTTGTTTATTAACCCTAACGGTTAGCCACAAACGAGGCAGCGTCACTGACTGCTTGGCCCCTACTTAGTCCTCCGCATGCCTTCTGCTTTTGGCCACTGTTGGTGACAGGATGGTCTGACCCGGTGCAGTCACTCATGTACATTATTATTTAAATGCACAGCCTAGATATTAAATATCTTAGCATGGAGACGGGATATTCAGCAGTTCAACCCCATCCCGTCCTGCGCTCCTTAAGGCAGGTAAGAATTATTGTCCCCTATTTAAGAGGAGAAGCTGAGGCACAGTGACTTCCCCAAGGGTACCCAGCAGATCCTCCTGTGCAGACAGGAGGAGACCGGAGCACCGCCTGCTGCCACTGCTCACCGAAGATGTGTGGTACCAACATCTCGGCAAAAGATGTTAGACAGCTGCCTGAACGAGGAGGGTATCCGCAGTGAGGTCCGCTGGATAGTCGAAGGCACGGTGCCTCCTGGCTCCCCCACGAAACGTGTCCGGGCTCAGGTGACCCACGGAGGCAGGGACGCGGGCCGGGTGCTCCGCGCGGGCCGGCATTATTTATGGTGCAAAACACAGCCCAAAAGCAGTGGGGTGCTGCGGCTGGGCGTGCACCCGGCGAAATTTCACACGCCGCCGCGGTGCTCCTGCGTTTGCAATGCAATGCAATGCAATGCAATGCAATGCAAACGCAGCCAGACGTCCCAAGCGGGGTCACGCGCCCCGGCGGGCGCCTTCCTGCGCCCCTGCCGCCCGTGACGCCCACCTGGGTCCCCCCTCGCCCCTGCAGGCGCTGGGCTGGTGCTTCGTGCTGCTGGTGACGCTGCTGGCTTTCCTGGTCAGATCGCTGCGGCCCTGCTTCACCCAGGCGGCCTTCCTGAAGAGCAAGTACTGGTCCCACTACAGCGACATCGAGCGGCGGCTCTTCGACGAGACCTGCCGGGAGCACGCCCGCACCTTCGCCCGCGTCTGCATCCAGCAGTTCTTCGCGGGCGTGAGCGAGGAGCTGGCGGCGGGGGCCACGACAGCCCCCGCCGGCGACGCCGAGGCGGCCGAGAAGCTCTTGGGCATCACGGACCGGGGCGCCGTGGACGCCGCCCTGCGGWGCTGGCACGAGCGCAAGCCGCCGCTGCGCCTGCGCCCGGACGCCGAGCCGAGCGCCCGCGGCACGGCCGGGGCCGGGGCGCCCCGGAGGGAGACGGCCGCCTACTGCAGCCACGTGTGACGGACGCCCGGAGGGCGCCAGCCGGGCTCCTCTCCCAGCGAAGCCCCTCCGCTCCCGCGCCCGTATTCGAGGCGGCGGGCCAAGTCTCCCCGTGTTCATCACGTGCTCTCGCCGGACGGTATTAAAAMCCCCCCGGTGGGGAAACAAGCTGGGGGGCGGGGGATGTTCAAGCGCTGCGCTTAGACACACGGGCTCATAAAAGCTGTTTACAAAAGCTGTCGAGGTTTCTGTATCGGATACGGCGGAAGGAGCGGTGGGGCCCCGCGAGCGCCCCGTCCCCCAGCCGCACCAGCTGGACGCTCTTCTCCATAAAATCCACCCGGGATCCAGGTCCTCAAGGCGACCGCGGAAAGCTCGGCCGGGAGCAGCGTTCCCTGACGGCTGCAGCTTCGCTAGAAACACGCGGAAGGGAAAAACCTTCCCGAAACACGAGTTTCGCCCCTGCCGCGTGCTYGGCCTCCCGACATTTTCGCTGCCGCGTGCTTTTATAAACCAACCCCTTACGGCTCGCGAGCAGCCGAGGCGACTGTCGCTCACGTAAACCCTCATTAGCGGCGCGTAGCTCCGCAGAGGCGGCGGGAGGGAAGAACAAAGGGCAGAAACGACAGCGAAGTTCTCCGAGCTGCTCGGGAAGGGCCCGGCCGAGCTCCCCGCCCAGGGCGGGATGAAGGCGGCTGACTCCCCGGAGAAAGCGGCGTGACACAGATGTAGCATTCATCTGCACGCCCCAAACTTTAATTAAGGCACCTGCGCAGAAATTAATAGGCACAAAACTCGATTTACAAAGCGAAGGAGATTAAAAGATAAAGGCRGTTTCCACTGCTATTACTTGCGGCTCAGCAGTGTCGGTGGTTCACCGAGAAAGGTGGCTATTAATGCACAGGGCTGGCAGGCTCCACGGCAGATCCATCAAGATGCCAGAGAGCCAGCGCGCCTTTGCAAAGAGGCGCTTTCGCGCTTTTTAATTTAGATTTTTTTTTTTAGGATCAGAGCTTTGCCCCGGAGCAGCAATTTTAGCAGAAGMGAGGAGGCCGTGCAGAGCTCCCCACCTCTGCGAGCAGTGTCGGCCGCGGCCCCCGACCCGCTCCTCCGATGCAAAGGTCCCGGCTGAGCTGCGGACGTTGCACTTAGCGTAGTTTTGCCCCGGGGTTAAGGCAACGTGGGTGTTGCCGAAGATTTGCCTGCCGAGAAGACGCCCTCCGGGGAGGGCTGAGTTTCACCCCAGGGTCACGGCGATGGGGAGCCAGGGAAGGGGGACGGGCCGGCTGAGCAGGCGCCGCCAGCCCGCCGCGGCTGCGGTACAGGGGAGAGACGCGGGCGGAAAGGGAGGCCGCCGCCGCCGCTGCCTCGCAGGCGTCCGTCTGCAGAGGAAGCGGAAAGCCGAGTCGGGCAGGAATGTGCTGCTCTCGCCAAAGCGCTCGCTGCACCCCAGCGCCGTGCGCCTGGCTCCCCCCGGCCCCGGGCTCTGCCCGCACACGGCTCCCGTCCCATCCCATCCCATCCCATCCCGTCCCGTCCCATCGCTCCGGCCCGCCGCAGCGAGGTCCCATGAAACTCATCCCAAACAACTCCAGAAGCCCCCCCAGAGACTCGCCTCTCCCCCGGCTCCCACGCACGGGAGCACGGCAGCGGGTTTCTCCCGCGCCGCCTCCTCCCGCACGAGCGTCGCAGCCCGGGGCCCCGGCACGGCGCACGGCGGGAGCTGCGGCTGCGGGCCACGCTGGCCCCCTCGGCCTGCCTTTGCACGGCTGCCTGGCGGATTTGAGAGGGGACGATGTGTTTTTTCCACTGACTCACTCTCAGCCTTCCTTTTTTTTTTTTTTCTTCTTTTTTTTTTTGTTAAAGGCGCAACCGCGGGCGGGCGCCCGGCAGAAGCGGGGTGCCTGCTCCCCGCCCCATCCAGGCACCGCTGACGAGAGCAATCTCCTCCCTCCGCCAAAAAAGCTGACAGCCGAGGACGCTCTACAAGCTGAAAAAAGGAAGCTGCCAAACTCCGCCGCTGTTTTTATCAGCTTTCGCTTTGCCCCTCAGCCGGGTCTCGGGGGGATCCCCGCGTCCGGGCGCGCGTCTGCTCCAGGGAAACCCACCGCACCTGGAGCCCCCTCAGAGACCGCACGAGACGCTGAGGAGGCTCCAGCACTGGCTTAAAGCAACCTTTCAAGTGAGTGACTTCATTTTTTCTTGCTTTTAGTTTTGTTTCAGGGAAGGAGTTTAACAGAGGCTGCTAAAAAGTTAACTGGTGCAAACACCCTTTCCCTGCCCCTCCAACCCCCCTGAACAGGCCCCATAACGCCCAAGCGGAGGAAGAGCAAAACTCCCCCAAATGGCACGCTCCCGTTTGCCAGCGCCTCTGATTTTTGCTTTCGCTGTGGCCAGGCTCTGGGAGGGAGGTYGCGGGGCTGTGTTTTATCGGTAGCATTCGCTGCTCCCTCTAATAACAGGGTTTCGAACCGCAGGCGCTGGAGCAAGCTTGCAGGTTCAGCGTCTGCTGCGAGCGGCGGCAGCCCGGGCTCTGGGCCTGACTCGCCGCCATGCGGCTCCAGTTTGAAGCTGGTCTGTCTCCTTTGCCGAGTGAGTTTTGCATATGGAAAGCTGGGGAGATGCAGGAAGACGCTATGGGCCTTGGTTGCCTGGGCTTGAACTCGGTGCTATGACTCGCTGTTAACTTTAATGCAAGGACCATGGGTTGGAAACGCAGGGAACAGGCTGGTCTCTCTCTGCCCCCCAGCTGCCCCACAGAGCAGAGYGGAGTAAAACAGGGCTCAGCAGGGCAGAAGATGAGCCAAAGCACAACAGCAATTTAAAGCAGGAAGGTGAGGCCACTTTCCCAAGGGCCGCTTACCCCGTGCAAGGCAGGAGCAAGCCTCTTAGGAGACCACAATAAGGATTAGGGTCCCCTTGTCTCGTTGGCACAAATGCTGACGGCCCCATGAGCTTTTCCCCGGCGCTGGGGTTGGCACGAGGAAACCCTCCTGTGCTGCACGCCAGTGGGGAGATGAAGGCGCCTTGAGATGGGACAGTCCCGGCCATGGTTGGAGACTCGGGAGAGCTGGGGGGACACTGGGGGCTCGCCGAGTGTCCAGCCCGGCCACCCAGCCCACCTCCCTGTTGGCAAGAGGCAGCAGAGCAGATGGAGGCACATCRGTGTCATCTTAAACCATGCAAGAGATGTGCCTCCAATGCTGCTGGCCCTGCACAAGCCACCAGAGGCGGTTAGTCAGGTGCCTGGGCCTTCCTGTGTCCAGCAAACCAAGGAAACAGCAGTTCCCCTGAGGCCAGCGGATTTCGTCACATGAGTGGGGGTTCCCAGAGCCTGTGAGGAGTTTGGGGCTTTCTGAGACAAAAACACTGGTGTGTTGCAGGGTCCACACACTGCAAAGGAGGAAATGAATTAAGTGCATCCCGTGGCTTGTGTGCCCACCTTGCCCAGGAAAGCAGCACTACGCCGAGGYGGGCTTGCTCCACAGCTCCCCTCGCCAGGAGGGCTCCACCGGCCAGGGTGCAACCCAGGCGAGCCCTGCCAGGCAAGGGGTGTCCCTGCATAGCCAGCGCTGTCCCGAGGAAGCAGTGTGCGGCTGGCGCCGAGGCGCACTGGTTGCAGGTCTCAAATGCAGCCGGGCCAGAAGAGGCTGGCCCAGGCCTCTGGACCATGCTGTCAAGTACAGTTATGCCAGTCAATGCAGGAGAGAAAAAGATGGCCCTACCTCCCCCAGTCTTAGCAAAAACTCTGATGTAATTGCTGGCCCAGCTCTCTCGGCACAATCATCATTTTTGGTGTTCATATCTTGTGTCATCAAGGGAAATGGCTTCACTTTTCCAGAAAGTAACTTCTCTTGCTGGTATCAACAGCT
This sequence comes from Apteryx rowi, assembly GCF_003343035.1. Classification (NCBI taxonomy): domain Eukaryota; kingdom Metazoa; phylum Chordata; class Aves; order Apterygiformes; family Apterygidae; genus Apteryx; species Apteryx rowi. Next base: position 6,448,843 of record NW_020449418.1, read on the forward strand.
CTGTGAGTATCCTCTTGCCTTCTGTTGCATCGTGCATCCTAAGGAGATGGGCACAGGCTGCCAATGGGGATCTGAGGCTGCGCTAGCACAGGGTCCCTAGTAGGTGACCTGTGCCGGCTGGCTGCAGGACAGAGGAAGGCACACACACAGTGTCCAGCTCTGGCCCATCCCATGGCAAGAGTGACCCCTCGGCCAGCCTGGCCTCAGCTTCTCCTGACTCAGTGCTCTGGAGACATGGCCAGCCAGCACCAGCCTTGTGCTCAGTGAGCACAGCTTGGCTGCACAAACCGCATCCCACCAACTGGGAAACATTCCTGCACTCAAACCTCCTGGGCAAACTCAAGCCACCCAGTGGGCCCACCTCTTGCTATTTCCTTCAYATACCTGTGCCTATTACTAAATATTAACTCATCAGGTCTAAAGRAGGAGGTAAATCCCACAGCGCTTGCAAGCTGGTCACCAGCGAGCAAGTGCCATTTGTGTCAGGGCTGGAGAGTGAGTCAACGGCAGAGTTGGGGACACATCTCAAACCCCAGTGCTCTGGTCCAGTTGCTCAATAAGGCTGCGTCCTTCTTTGTTGCAGGCTTGGAAGATGGCAACGCTCACGGTAATTGCCCATGTGGTAGGTGACTAAAGACAAACAGAAGGAAAGAAGAGCATGCAAATGACAGGGGCAGAAACAACTCCTTCAGCTGTCCTGTTAGCAACCTTCGCTGCAGATCCTCTTCTGGAGAGTTCAGTGGGAAACTGAAAAGACAGAGCTTTTCCTTGTTGCTTAGGCCAAATCCCTCTTTGGTCTCTTTTCAAATATCCCAGGCATTGGCAATCAGCACTGTTCATCCTCCGAAGGGACACCTGGGACGCAAGGCAGGAGGTGGCAGAAGAGGTGCTGCGCTCCGAGAGCAGCTCCTTGGACATTAGCAGACCCGAGGATATTTCATCCCCTGGCTGTGTTACCCTAGGTGCTACGAGGTGGGCCAGCACGGCCTCTGACTGCAGTACCTGCCTCCTCTCCCCCCCGCCCCAGGGACGAGATGGCTGCCCTCGTTGCTGAAAACTTCCGCTTCCTTTCCCTGTTCTTCAAGAGCAAAGACGTGATGATTTTTAATGGCCTGGTGGCCCTGGGCACGGTGGGCAGCGAGGAGCTTTTCTCAGTTGTGGCCTTCCACTGCCCCTGCTCCCCAGCCCGCAATTACATCTACGGCCTGGCCGCCATCGGTGTCCCAGCCCTGGCGCTCTTCCTCATCGGCGTCATCTGGAACAACCACACCTGGAACCTGGTGGCCGAGTGCCACAAGCGGGGCACCAAGAACTTCTCCACCGCAGCCACCTTCCTCCTCTTCGGCTCCATCATGGGCCGGGCCACCGTGGCGCCCATCACCTGGTCAGTCATCTCACTGCTCCGCGGGGAGGCCTACATCTGCGCCCTCAGCGAGTTCGTCAAGCCCTCCTCCCTGGATAAGTTTCCGGCTGAGTATGGGGCCGAGACCCTGGCCAAGTTCCCCTGTAAAGACATCCCAGCGAACCTGACCAAGTTTAGGGACGAAGTGACCAGGAGGCTGAGATACGAGTCCCAGGTTGGTACCCTGGGGCAAAGGCTGTAGGCAGTAGGCACTGACGACCGGCAGAGGCTCGTTAGCAGCCGTTGAGGTCCTGGTCCTGGCTCAAGGGGGTGGGTTTGCAGCTGGGGGCAAAAGCACAGAGAGGAGAGGACCAGCAGCCACAAGCCTCCTCCTGCTCTGGAGATGAGGCTGCATTACAGCCTTTCACATCCCCCCCAGCAGGGCTGATGGATGGKGGAGGACACCTGGGGTTTACCCCACAGCCTTGCTGTGTCCTGGGCAGCCCCAGTGCCCGATCACCCTCCTCTCTCCAAAGCAGCTAGTAATTCCCACTGCCGGTGAAGGCGCAAAACCCATGGGGTCCCCCAAGCTGGGAAGGTGTGGGGAAGGGGAAGGCCATCTCACCATGTCGTAATGCAGCCTCTCTCTCTCAGCTCTTCGGCTGGCTGCTCATCGGGATAGTCGCGGTCCTGATTTTCCTCACCAAGTGCCTGAAGCATTGCTGCTCCCCACTGAGCTACCGRCAGGAGGCCTACTGGGACCAGTACCGCTCCAACGAGGACAAGCTCTTCCGCCGCACGGCCGAGGTCCACTCCAGGGTCCTGGCGGCCAACAATGTGAAGCACTTCTTTGGCTTCGTGGCGCTGGACAAGGAGGAGAAGGAGCTGGTGCAGGAGTTCCCCGTGGAGGGCGTCCAGCCAAGCCCCCAGTGGAACGCCATCACTGGAGTCTATATCTACAGGGAAAACAAGGGCTTCCCTCTCTACAGCCGGCTCCATAAATGGGCCAAAGGGGTGGAAGGCAATGGGCCAAGCCCCGAAGCCCATGAAATGCTCTTTTTGGCTTCCTAAGACAGGCAGGTGCTGGGACCAGTTCCCTAGACCACCTGACTGGCCTATCAGTATCGGTGTGTGGCTGACTTTCATTAGGAGTATTCCTCCCAGGAGGATTATTTCCCTCTGCAGGTGAAAAGGGATCAACAGCCTCAAGGTGGAGACTGATAAGCAATTCACTAAGCTGGGGAACCCCTCCCTCAGAGACAACCATCTTGCTGCTTCTCTCGGAGAGACAATTGGAGAGAAGAGCAGACGTGCACCTTACCTCCAGGCTGCCGGTGCACCCTGCTGTCTACAGCACCAGCAGAAGCCTCGGGGGAGTGAAAGGTGGGCACAATTTGTTTTTAACTATGACTGCTGCAAGTCCCACTCATCTCCTCCAAAGCGGACTTAGCACCAGCTCATCCCACACACCTGCTTGTTTACTGACACCAATATCTTCTTACACAATTTTGCAGTGCCTGTTATGCAGAGCACTTTACAGACTGCATGATGCAGGGAGAGAGGGAGGCAGTGGCAACTGGGATGCAACTGCACCTGGGAAGGAATGGGTCAGTAACACACCAGCACACCGAATATCTGAGAGACTAAGGCAGGAGGAACCACTGAAATTCCCGGTATTTAGAGAGACGCTCTGTAATTACCAAGTTGGAATTTGGGTAGGACACCAAACTCCCTTTGTTCTTGCTGGAAGTGCCTTGGAATTTGAAATGAGTCCAAATGGTCACAACTATGAGTTTATAAACCTGGAAGACAGCACCATCAGCAGAATAGCTCTCAGCTGAGCTAGCTGGTGGAGGCTCAGAGGGAACAGTACTTGGAGTGAGCCACACCGTTGTCTGTAGCTCACTGAATTTCTCATCCAACCATTGACGAGGTCCCAGTTGGGTTGCGAGCTGTAGCAAGATCCCAACCAGATTCAGCTATATACATATAACTATACCATATAAGCATTGGCCATACGAATGAAGCATCTTTTTCCCAAGGAACGAGAACAGAAAGTTGCTAGCCAAAAGACATTACGCACACCTCTGCTATGCAGAGACTGCAACCCTGCAGTGACAAGGATCAGTGGGAAGGGAATGGGATGGGGAGGAGAAGCCCTCTGCCTAGCCCTCCACCACTKAACTTTCTTAAACTCTTTCCATTGCCTTAAGCGGTCCCTGCAGCAGACAGTCTGTTTTAGGGACTCAGCTGTATTCTGAAAATGAGGCCAGACAGGTGTAAAACTACTACCCCCACTGGGCCACTATGCTGACTAGGCCTCAAGGCTGTTCTTGTGGCACTGCAGTCTCCTGCCCCTAGGGTCGGCCCTGCATTACCAATACACTTTTAAGAGTTGGCAGAACGATGGAGTTTGGTTTCCCTATTTGTACTGGTTCATTATAGATAAAGCTTCCTTTAGTTTTATATTGTGCCTTTTACTGAAAAGCCTTAAATTGTTCAAAAAGCATGACTCAACCCCACTGAACTCAAACAGGCTTAAACACAAGGAGATTTGAAATAAATTATTAAATGAGAAACCTTTTTCACTACCTTTCAGGTTTTTTTCAGGGGGAGCACAGAAGGCATATGTTAATGAACACAAGGACTAGGAACTTACTTTTTCTTTCCATTAAACATTCAGATCCTCTCTTATTCGGATGACTTCAGGACCTGAAGTTTTAAAGCATCACCACATATTACAAGTTAGTAACAATGCTTTTTAGTCATTTTTGCAATAAGGAGTGCAGATTTATATGATAAGTCAAGGTACATGCTTRCAGCAAAGGAAGGAAAATTTTTTATAAACCTGTTTACAAATATGTCCCTTTGCAAGAAAGAGTTGGAGGGTACTCCCTCTCTGTAAAGAGGTGCCTACACTGCTTAACAGGGATCCTGGGGTTTCTTGCCCATTAGGCTTCTTCACAGATTTGCCTCGCATTTGTGGGGAAGCTTGGCTCCCAGCAGCACTATTGACTAATCTGCAGGAATGATCAGATATGAGTTAAACAAAATTGCATTAACTTGAGATGAAAGAGTTGATTTGCATTTCTTCTCGCTGGCCCTCAGGTGTGAACATGCACACCACCCCCGCACGTAGGTCAGCAGATGCAAGGTAACTTGCTGACACACAGTAGCATGAAGATATGCCTGTGCCTCTTACTTCCTTTATTTCTCCTGTCTCCCTTATTGATACTCCTAGCTGTTTCTTTGAACCACCTCCATAGCCAGTTCCTTCTCTTCCCTCCTTTGAAGGAAAGGGGCATGACATGTAATGCTTGGGAAAGAATTTGTTTATCTTAAGAATAAACCATGAGGACAACCCAGCTTTTGCTCTGTTTGGCTTTTTTGCATCCAGACACCAGTTGAATTAAGGAAGCAGACTAGTGTTTTTATGAACTTGTCCTTAGTGTCAGGGTCACTTACTCTCCTTTCTCTGCTGCAGCCTGCTCTCACCTGGTTGTTCATTTCTCTCTTCTGCATTAACTCCAGCAGCTTTCTCTTTCCTGGGGTGGGCCAGAGTCTTGTCCTGCTCATCCATTTTCCCTCCTCCTTGTTTGTGAGGCATGTTTTGGTGGACAGCTGACAGTGAGGAGTGGAGCAAGCTACTGCAATCAGAAATGTTTGCAACTGTTGGGATTTTTCTCTCCCCTCCTCTGCAGCCCTAGGCTTCTGACTCCCCTAGCCCATCAGCAGGCTCCCAAATACCCCTGTCAACAGTCACTCATCCTTCCCCAGCGAGGGCAGCACAAGGGAGAAAGTACGGAGACAGGAAAGGAGTCAGAGCAAGGGCTACAGAGGTGTGGGAAAGGCTGGAGGCAAAGAGGAAAACAAGGAAGGRAGGGAAGGAGTCCAGATTTGATTAACTTTTGCAAAAATACTGAAAGTAGGATGTTAAGCCACACATGGCTTTTTACCCCAGTGTAAGCAAGTGGACTAGGTCTCCCACTGAAGTGCCAAGAGGGAAGTTCAGCTGCCTGTCTTCCCGGCATGCCACATCATGCATGCTGTGAGCTCGCACACTCTCTGCTCTTCCTATGGAGGCTGAAAGCAGCCCCATCACAGAGTAGTTGACAGCTTGTTCATCAGGGCACTTTTCCCAGCAGCAAGATAGGTTTAAACCAGGCTCCTCCAGCAGAGAGAATTACACACAGCTCTCTCATTTGCCCTGCTGACTATTGTAGAGACTATAATAACCCCAGTAGCTGTAAAGAAATAATACCTCAAAGGGATTTTGTTTTCTATTGCAATGCTTATGTATTCCATCCTGCAACAAATTCACCTAAAAAAAAAAAACCACCATCTCTCCAGCTATGTTTTAAAAGAAAGCAGCAGCTGCTACTGGATGTCGCAAGCAACCTCCTCCCATACGAGCGCATTAGGCAAACTCTGACAATACGTACAGTACCCACCTCTCCCTTGGGGTAAGCAGTGAAATGACTTGTTTCTGGATCGCAGCGGATGTGCGAATGAATTAAAGGCTGAATCATTCAGTCCTACTAACACTGGGTATCCACAGAGGCAGAGCAGTTGGTCCTTTGGAGCTCTGGTTTTGAGGTCAGAGTCCCTACAGTAAGACTTTAAAGGTTGGATATTTTGAAGCAGGGCACCCACAAGCTAGACTCCTCACTGGATAATCACGTGTGTTTGCATACCCAGCTTCTCCCCTTTCCTTCAGTTCCTCATCTGTAAAACAGATGATCACATCCCGCATCCTACCAGAAAGTTACAAGAATAAGGATCATAAGGCTCTGACACCAGTGATAAAGCCTACGTAAATGCCCAAGATGCTTAGCTATTTTCAAGTAGAAGGTTAGATTGGAATCAGTTATTTTTCAGCACAGGAAAAAACTTTCTTCTCTGACTTTATTGATCTCTGTCAAGAGACAATTGCTACTGAAAATCACTATTTTTTGTCATCCATCACTGGCAATTTGTTATCAGAGATGGCTGAGATCATGGGATCCATCATAACTGGATGCTGTTGGCTTTAAGGGCATGTGCCCTTGTGGCTAAAAAGGCCAACAGCATTCTGGGCTGCATTAGGAAGAGCATTGCCAGCAGGTTGAGGAAGGTGATCCTTCCCCTCTAACTCAGCACAGCTGAGGCCACACCTGGACTTCTGGTTCCAGTGCTGGACTCCCCAGTACAAGACAGACATGGACATACCGGGGTAGGTCCAGCAAAGGGCCACACAGATGATTAAAAGATTGGAGCAGCTGACATACAAGGAGAGGGACTGTTTAGCCTCAAGAAGAGAAAGCTCAGGGGGATCCTATCAATGTGTATGTGTATATACACCCCACCAGATGGGAGGGTGTAAAGAAGACAGAGCCAGGCTCTTCTCAGTGGTGTCCAGTCAAAGAAAAAGAAGCAACGGGCACAAACTGAAACACAGGAAGTTCTGTTTGAACATAAGAAAAAACTTTACTGTAAGGGTGACTGAACACTGGAACAGGTTGCCCAGAGAGGCTGTGGCATCTCCATCCCTAGAGATATTCAAAACCCAACAGGACATGGTCCTGGGCAACCTGCTCTAGTTGGCCCTGTTTTGAGCAGAGGAATGGGAATAGATCTCTAGAGGTACCTTCCAACCTCGACCATTCTGTGATTCCATGTTGTTCTGCCAACTGCTGGCAGCACAAAGGCACTTGAGACAAATCTTTTGAAATGTTAATTTCAGGCAAAAGGCAAGAATCTTCTCTGCCACTTGACGGAGAGAGAAATGAATTTATAGGATATCACTGTAGTTAAAAATAGGGGGCCATAACTGTACCATTTCCATAGGAAAGCAGAACAGGTAGGGCTGATGCTCGAATTGATTATAAAATAGTCTATATTTAAATAACTGGCTTCAGAGTCATCAACAGACTAGGCTAATTTGTAACAGCTGGACAAAGCTGCAATCATTTATCAGATCTTTTCTTTAGATGATTTGTTTCTCCAGTTTGGTTTGGTCCTACACCAATACGCTCAGGAAACTTGCTGTCCATGGACACCCACAGTTGAACTTCACACCTCTTGATGAGTCTCTCTGGTTTTACTTGCTCAGTATTTAGCTCTCAGCAAGGGAACTCTTGGCCTCCACGTACTCTAATGCTGCTGTTTTAACAGCCAGGACAGTTTCTGTTGTACCATATTTCTTCTCATAATCCAGGTAGCGTTTAAAGAAGAATTTCATCCTCTTGGGCGCCAAGCTCAGGTGTATGACCCTCTGAAAAATGTCCCTGCAAGAAACCAAAGGCCATTCAGATCATTGTGTTGGTGACAGCACTCAACACAAGCTCTATATCCTGCCTCTGAATAAAGAGCAAATTCAGGGGAGACATTCAACCTGCTGCAAAGTGCTGGTGCTTGAAGCAAGATATTACTAAGAACTGGCCAATACCTCAAAGCAGAGGGCTTCTATCTGCTCGCAGAGCTCAAAGGTTGCTGGTCAACTTGTGCAAATATCCAGACACTTTATTTGACCCTCTGTTCATGAAGAGCCACAGCTAGATCCACAGTGTGGGAAGCTGGACTTCCTTTTGTCAAAACTCTCAGCAAAAAGAGAGTGACCAATCTCTCCATTTTTATGTTACGAAATATGCCAGAAAGCAATGCTTAATTCCACTCCTAAGATACAACAGGGTAATGCTGTCCATAGGGACAGCTCAGCCTGGGAGATCAGTATGCTCAGAGACTGTGCAGAGTTAGTACCAGCAGCATTAAACAAACAGCATGACAGCAGCTATGACAGCATTGAAGTTGTCAAGGCACCTGAATTTCAGAGCAGCTTGGCAGAATCACACTACAGATCCTGACAAACTAAGGAGAGACCACTACCAACCTAGCAGTCCCACTATGTGCAGTATTGACCTCGCTGATGCCCTCAATTCAAGTCACCTTGTTTTTATCATGCAGGTCACCCCTTACGAATCAGCCCCTCTCTGCCCTGTGGATCTCCCTGTAGTCTCCTTTGTCCTGGCAAGGATAAGCCCTTCCACACATGCTAGCTTTCCTTCTCCAGGTGATAAAAGTTCTCCTTTGCTCTAGGAGGCCCTCAACAGCCGCACACTGCAGAGTATCTGCTCTTTGCAAGTGTTACTCCAAGTGCTGGACTTGCCCCTCCCCACCTGCTGTGGCAGGACTCACCGTACTTCCTTCTGGCTGCCATGTTTGATCATGATGTCCATGTAGATGGACCAGATGTCCGTACGCTTCGGGTAGCTGCTGAGTGTGCTCTCAAAAAGGGCCTTAGCATGTTCTGGGTCCCCAAAGCGGAACTCAAGCTGTGCAAACTTTGAAATGACATCCACATCTGGAACAAGTAACGACACATTAAGGTATCATAGCAGCGCTCTCCCCTATGAACAAATACAGGTGAGCAGCAATTACACAGAACAGAGGCAGGCACAAGGAGAGCACCATCTCTACCCAGAGACAAAGACCCTGCTGTTAAGAGGTTTGGGACCGAAGTGGGATCGGGAGAGGGGAAGGGGAGGTGTCATGGTTCACTTTCCATCTCAGCTCTCTGCTGGAGAGAGGTTTGTTCTTACACTCAAACGGCACCATGCAGGGGACAGGCCCAGCTCCACAAACCCGGAACCAGAACAACTGAGCTTTTATAGAGTGAAGACCCAAAGTCATCCTCACTTTGGGTGCTTTGCTTTTGCCCATCACAGCAAATTTTATTGCAAGAGGGTTTAAAATTGATACCAGGCTGAAATTTCCCCTTCTCTTATAGACAAGGGCAGTAGGTTCAGCTGGTTGCAATTTGCATCTCCTACAAACACTGTCACAGGAAGATAGAGATATCAGAGAGCAGCTAATTTACCAGACCTGTCAGACAGACTGCATCATGGATGGGGAGGGGAGTGCTTACGTTCTTTGGTGGGCAAAGCCTTGAGAGCACGCTCCAGAAGCCTGTGTGTAGCCTCAGTTTGGCCTTGTTTCAGGAGGAAGGAGGCATACTTCAGCCACACAGATTTCTCCTGACGGAAACGCTTCAGCATGGTGTGGTACAGTTCTTCTGCTTGCTGGAAGGGCAGAGGGAGACTGGATTAGATCACGCAGATTCATGATAAAGCTTTATAGCTCTAAGAAACTCTTTGTCTTGCCCAGGTATCTTCAAACACTTGTGAGAGCAGAAAGTATCAACAGTGCCTCACCTGCTGTCCATCAAAACTGTTAGTTCCAGCTAGGGATAGGATAGATATAATGTCTGACAAATGGAAGCTTACAAAGCCAGGATTGGTGGTTTACTGGCATGACTGGATGGGATACTTGCCTGCAACCTGCCTGCACTACCTCTAATCACTGCTCCTCATTCCAAATCTTTTCAAGAGCGAACGTACAGAAGGAATCATACCCATTACTGAGAGATTCTCCAAGGGCGCAACTAGTGTAACAAGCCATGGCACGGGGGAGCACAAGCAGACCCAGGCAGAAAACGAGTTCTCCTCCTCCCCTTTCCCCAAGGTATTATCAGGCCTGTCCCAGAGCACTCAAGCCCGTGCTGCTTGAAACACAAAACCAGGGGATACCTCACCTTGTACTTCTCAGAATTGGCATAGATGTCACACAGATGCTGGAAGACTTTCTGAGGCTCATTGTATTGAACAGCTCTCTCAAAAACCTTCATCAGTGTCTCCTCAGTGCCATACATGTTCTCCAGGTTCAGCAGAGCTACCCAGACATTTAGTTTCTCCTGCTCTTCCCTTAAAGCAGATGCAAACAAGAATGTTTAGCTTTTTACCAGCCTTCATCAGCTTTTGCAAAGCACCCTACAAAGACTCACTGATGCACAGCATGTCTCTGAGACATAGGAAGGGGGCATACGCCATCACTGAAACACCACTCCTGGGACAGAGCACAATAGCTGTTTCATGCTGCAAGTTTTAATCACTGTTGTTTGTAATTTAAAACTACAGGGATGATTCAAGAAAACACAACACATTTAATCATGCTGTGGAGATATTTCAATACCCAAGGCCCTATGGAAGGGGCCACAGGAGTTTCACAGTTTGTTTTGATCTAAGGAGGACATCACTGACAGCACTATGCCCTCCAAACCCTTCTGACTGCTCAGAGGTATGACTGCATGCTCAGTGGTACCTTGGGGAGTCAGCGTGCTCACAGGCTGCAGCAGGCCAAGTGTGGTGACTCAGCTTAGACCTTCACAAGGCCAGCTGGCAACTGCAGCTGCGTAGTCCCTTTGCGCTCACTGAAACAGCCCTTCCCAGTCTACACATGCAAGCACGCACTGATGGCACTCCCAGTGCTCCTTTCCCATCACCATCCCCCAGCATAACTTACTATTGGGGATAAAGAAAAGGCAAAACCCCGTAATTACCTGAAGGAAATGGTTTTAAGTGCTCTCTCTGCCACTGCTCTGGCCTTCTCAATCTCAGTGGCCTGGAGGTGGAAGGCCATGTACTGCAGCCAGAGGATGGAGCTGTTGGGACTGCTCAGCACAAGGCGGTCAAAATCATCTGCTGTCTGGGGCTGTCGACTGGGGTCCATCAGGGCAGCCTCTAATTTGCAGAGCTCCTTCTCCATCTTCTCTTTCTCCAGCTCCTTCTCCTTCTTTGTTTGTTTCTTCAGCTGAAAGAGCAAAGAGGAGGACTGCTGAAAAGCAGGCGCTTAACATGCAAACAGACAGGTGCAGCTGTAGCAGAGCCAGACCCCAGTATGTTCAAAGTGGGGCAGCTTCCATAAGACGAAATGGGGCCAATTATTTTGGAGAGGAAGCAAACAAACCCCTTGCCTCCCACCCCCCCACCACACACACAAAGAGAGTTCACACCTCTGAGAAGAGCAGAGTTGAAAGAAATATGGTTTCCTTTAACGAAATACATTGATAGACCAAAGTACTTTGCTAGTCCTGCACACCAATTGCATATTCACACTTCTCTCTCATTCCTCCCTCTCTACCTTCCAGGCCAGTGCTCACCCCTACCACCCATTCCATAAAAAAAACCTCAGGCTATGCGGGGAGAAATGCTGTAAGACTGGGCATGTTGCCGGATCACTAGGGTGACTCAGGACTAAATCAGGAACACAGGGCAGTTTAGTTCTCTGCACCAGGGAGCCATGCATTGGCATCCAGACCATCCAAGGCTCCCTTTACAGAGGTAAGTTATGGGGGCAGGGGAAAGCCCAAAGAACATATATCAAAGTGTTTCATGAGCTTGTTTCTGATTTTGCTGGATTGCTCACACTGGAGAGCTTCTCTAAAAATCTCAGCATAAAAGAATTATTTTATTTTGGTATTTTTCTAAATAAAAGGGCTTTTATGTGAAAAGGCTTTTCATCTCCAGGATTTCCTTTAAATGTACAAAACATTCAGCAGCCAAAACAGGGCTGAAATCAAAGAGAAAATTTTAGTTTCATTAAAAACAAAAAAAGTTTCACCCTGAATAATGTTGCTGGGTTTTTTTGGATGCCAACATGAGCAGCCCCCATTCTTCATGCATCCACGCTAGCATGGGGGCCTTCTCTCCCCTGCTTCAGAGATACCTGCTGATAACCCTAATACTCAAAGTAGTTAAAGAAAGTTCTATATTAGCTGGCAAAGATGGTCTCTTGGGTTAAAAGGCTTTGATATATGGCAAATGTTGCCACACAGACACACATGCAGGTATCAAGACAACACATTAGAGCCCCCATGTGGTGTCTCCTATGCAGACAGTGCTAGTACACAGTACCTTAGACTGCAGATCCTCCTCCTCCTCTTCGCTCTCTGAACTCTCCTTCTGACTCGGCACCGGCACATCCACTGTGTTCATGTCCTCGTCCCAGGTGAAACCAGTGGAAACCTGCAGCCTGGGAACCTCGCTGCGTTTCTTTATCTGCTTGGAGAAAGACAGGGAATGCCACAGGTTTTAATCTGAAAGTTTTGCACTGAGACTGGACACAGCTGCTGCCTGCTTGTGGCTTCTCTCTGGCCAGTGCTATAGACTTCCCATGCTCACAAACAGCCCACCAACCAAAACATCTAACTCAGGTCACCCCTACTGCAATTTAAAGCCAATGCTTCTCACATCATTCATAGCTGACATGAAGACCAGTCTGTGCTGTTGGAAAGTCATTTCTCCTACCAGTTGTCCCTGATCAGCAACCTTGGTAACCCTTGACTAAATATGAACATATTCTCTTCCCACCCTCATGCTCAGGTTCTCCGAACTTCTCACCTTAGATTTCTTTTTAGCTGCCTCCTCTTCTTCCTGGTCATCCTCCTCCTCCTCCCGGCAATATACCTCAATTCCACTATCATTTTCATCTGCTGGGCGGATCTTCCTTTTTTTTGGCTTTGCCTCCTGCAACAAAGGGGAAACAAGTGGATGTTGAAAGGGACCCACTGGGATGAATCTTACCAACAATTCTGACCGCAAAGAAATGATCCTGACTGCGCAGAGAGCGAAGTGCCCCAGCACAGCATCCCCCACTCTTCTCCCATCTAATGGAAACAACAGATCACAAGCCATGCTTACCAACACACTGTCAAGACCAACAGGATGGGCCACTCAAGCAACACAATCGGGCTGTTAATTCAGTTAATTTTTACTCAAATGGAGCAGAGTTTCTGATCTTTGCTTGTCTCCAGCATGGTTTAATTCCCCCCTTCCCTCCCCGTCCCCCACTCTGTATAATTCCTCACTTTTTTCCCAGCCTGATGCCAGTGGATCTTCCTAGTCCCTTGTGGTGTCAGGGCCAGCCAACCCCTGAGCAAGTCCTGTACAATCACATCCATACCTGCTCACTTTCAGAGTTCCCTCTCTTCCGTTTTGTCTTCAGCTTCTTGAGCTCTTCTCTCTTCTCCCTCTCTTCTGCCTCTTTTTTCTCCTCCTCTGCATCATAGCGTGGTAGGCCTAGGGACTCAGGCAAGATGCTTGGCATCTCAGTGTCCTCAGGCAGGAGAGAAAGCTCAACATGGTTTTCTTCTCTATTTACACTGTAGTGCATTGCCACGAGCAGGGAAGGGAGAAGAGGAGAGGAAAAAAAAATAAAAATAGAAAACAACATTTACAATGCCTGTAGGGACCTGAATTTGTTCCAAAATCTTCCTACCTTTTACTCTCCCTCTTTCCACCCCTTCCCCTATCTCCTTTCTGCTAATTCATGGTTCCTTTTCAAGAACTTGGGACCTACCCAAGGACCTTGGCAGTAAGCAGCTTTCCTTCAGGAAGGTATTTCTCATATAAGGAGTGTTTCTGTACAAAGTAAGGGGAAACATTCTGGAACAGGATTCGACCCAGAAGAGAAGTGGACAGGCTGAGGAGAGGAGAAAAAAGAAAAGTTAGCAATCCATGGCAAAACAAAACAAAACACAATCAGAAAAAATGCTCTGCATTTCTCTGTGGCACAGCAAGTTCTATACAGTGTCACAAACATTCCTTACTTTAATTTCAGAAGCTCAAGAAAACTAGCAACAAAATCTTGAATTCCAGGATGAAATTCATTCTGCAACATCACATTACACCAACAGAGACTCCACCAAACAGAATTCCAGTCACAAATCCCAAACAAGACAGTTCACCAAGACCCATCACATCCCAGTGCAGTCTTCTGATCTTATGCTACTCACCCAAAGAATACACCTGATGGAGTGACTGATTTGACATAGCCCCTCACTAGCTGGCCTTTTTTAACATCCTTAATGCATGTTATTTCAACATCTTCCACTTTGTTGCTGCTCTTTGGATTTAGCCTAGAAGAGGAAGGTTTAAAAAACAAAACAAAACACATTCATCTGAATAATCCATATTCTGCCCTGGATACCAAAAAAGAAATCAGCTAGCACTTTCTGAAAAATATCCTGTATCAGAAACACCCTTCACTTCATTCAACTGTACTAATGGACTATCTGCATCTTTGCCCAGCCATACATACGCACACACCTTTAGAGAACACACATGCTGCCACAAACAAAGCCAAACAAAACAGATTAGTCTGGTTTCCTCTGACACTGAGAAAATGAGAGGTGAATGAAATGTCTGAAATTGAGAAACATTGGCCTGGTTTTTTCCACTTGTTTCTAAGATACCTCATTCCACAGAATTTATATACATTTGTTACACAAAGACAAAGCAAGAGGCTTGGTTTTAACACACATTTAAGACTAGGGCTGCTCTTTACTCTAAACAGTTAAAAATGCAGCTTGAAAATTAAAAGCAACTTGCTTATACTGCAAATGCAACAGAGGAACTTTTTCTTTATTCCCAAATTAAAAAGTTAAGTCAGGTCTAGAATGATGATAAATAAAAGTGATGAAATCTGCACCCACTTGTTCAGCTCTACATTAAATGCCAGACATCCCATGTTTGCTGATACACAAGAAAACCTTTATGCAGCAGGAACAAATTTCACGCCTTAAAAAAATCTAGTCTTTGTCCTTTGAACACTTTGCATTGATCTGTCCAAACCAACAGGGTATCAGGGCAGACCAGCTGTTAGCTACTGGATTATCACTAATTCTTATCACTGGTAGGAGATCCACGGTCTGGAAGAAAGATGCCTACCTGGACTGCCGGAGAGATAACTGGATTTTGCCATTCTCATTGGAAAGAATGTAACACCTGCATGGCAGAGTAAGGGGAGAGAACAGAAAGCTTTACCTGATTTAAAAAAAGAAAAAAAAAAAAACTATAGGCAGAAAATAGATAATATTTGCATTAACAGAATGAAGCTCTGGAGGAGACAAACTGCTCTGTCTCTTGGAACACTTAGTGTCTAACACAAACCAGCATGACAGAAGGGTTCATGAAACCAGCTGAAGGGCTTTTTGAAACAAATTTACTTGCTTTACCCAGTCTCTATTACTGGTACAAAGAATTTGAAGATTGTTACAGCTGAATCACTTGGCTTGTTGCAACCTCCAGCATTCCCAACAAGCGTATGTAGCAGGAAAATGCAATTACTCATGTTACAGATGTGGTGTAAAGACACCTGACTTGCCAAATGGCCCCCAAAACCATGGCTAAGTTGGGATAACTGAGCTCCCTCAGTCCTGTTCAGTACCTTAGCTATGAGAGTATCTTCTCCCAAAGCAGAATCCAAAAACGCAGCTAAAGAGAGGCGTCTTGATACACGGAAAGTACAAGACTGTTTCAGGCACATGCATGTATAAGGTTATAATCTTCTCTTCTACACAGGCCTAGCAACCATACATGTTAGTGCTTATAAGCCTCAGTGTCTTTTAAAGTGTTGTCAAAAAAGCTGAGATTGAAACACACCTGACGCAAGAAGTCAGCATCACTTCTTAGTTAAAGACTGAACCCTATGTGTCCGGTGCCATCTTACAGCAGAGAAAAGCCAGTCAAAGGGGGAGATTTCTAAACCTCCCTATTTGAAGGAACAGGAAGAAGAATTACTGACCTGACAATCTTGCCAATTCTGAAGTCACCCAGAGGCTTCTCTGTGTATGTATCACTCAGGTGAAAGATACTGACTTTGCCAGTCTTCCCTCCAGGCAGTGTGATGGTCAAGCCAACATGTGGAGTCACCTTTGCTACCATGCCTACAGCGATGATGCCCTGCTCCAGCGACTGGATTCCTGGGAAGAGSAAAGAAAGAAGGGGGTTTCATAATACTCCAAATGCGCACAGCCAAAATAATAGGACTAATGAGTTAGCAAGGCTGATATCAGTTCCCTAGTCACATATCAAACCCATCGACTTTTGGTGAGGTGCAGTCTGTACACTCTGTCAGTTCACAGCAACGTGTTTGCCTTGATACCCTAGACACAGTTCCCTAATTGCATAGTTCCAGGGCCCAGAAAAACTAAAAAACGGTTTCTCTGACATCTCATGTCTGAGACCAGAAGGAAACATTTTCATAAGAGGTCAGAGAAAGGCTTCAGTCTGAGATGCATCTGAGAATGATTCTTTAGTCTAAAGGTCTGATCCTTTTTCACCTTGCATGCTGCTACAACATCTGGATCAGGGACCCAGGTATTAATTCTTCCCTACAGGGAGGTACAGTTTGCTTGGGAGCATAATATCTTCACCTGGGGGGGATCAGTGCAAGCCCACCTCTGAGAAGAGCATCATAGGCAGTGGGGTCCTGCTGTTAAGGCTCCACTATACCTGTAAGCGACAAGCAGAGGTTGGTTTCAGTGACATCTGTTCCAGTCACTGTAGCACATAATGCCTGGCCATTTTTGAAGTTCTTTTCTGGATGCTTTAAAACCTGAAAAGAAAAACAGACTTCCACTTATTAGCAGAAAAGGACCTTTGCAATTCCAGCTCTGACTGCTGTACTCTCCTATGAAGCTTTACACTTTCAAAATGCGCCTTTGACACATACATTTGATGAAGAGCTCAGTGCTGCTTCAAGGGCTCCGTTACCTTGGGCTAAACTAACAACAGACATAGTACTTGCTTGTCAGTGAGAGGCAGCAATCTGGAATGGGCAGACCACTGGACATCCACATGAGTTCACATGGATAACTGAAAAGTGTCTGTGGCTGTTGCTCGCAGCCTCAGGCACAGAAAGTTTTTGTGTAGCTTATCTGTAATAGTCTCTTACCTTGGTGTTGAGAGACAGCAGTAGATGAGGAACTCTTCCTCGAATGTCAGGTGTGACTTCTACCTCCAGCCAATTTTTGAGGGTGTTATACTGAGAAGACACCAAACAGCCAGAGAAGAGAGCATGAGACCTTGAAAAAAACCCTTCGCTAGTGGATTCCTTGATTTTTAAGGCCAAAAAGGACTACTCCAGCCTGGGCTCTTGCATCACACAAAAATGGTGATTTCACTTCTACTCATATTATAGGCATAACGCTGCTGTGATTCACGTATAAGTGTACAGAGGCATTCGGCAGTGTGTGTATTTTGTGCAGGTGGCATAGGCAGTTTCTCAAAGGTATTTTTGCTAGAGTACAGGGTGGAAAACATGAGCTGGCAACAGACAGACACGTCAGTGAGGATCAGTTAGCTCTGCTCTTGGAGGTACAGAAAATGTTCTTTCTCCTCCTGGTCCTATAAGACACTGCACTTTGCATGGGCCACCCTCACGACTAATGAAGAACACAGTAGTGTCAGTCTACAGGTTTGAGCTGAAACCCCCCCGAGGTCACCTTACTTGCTGCTTCCCCAGTACATCTCTTAGAAAGCCTCTGACCTTACCTTTTTAACAAAACAGGTCACTGTCTGCCCAACTTTGTAGAGTCCAAGTTTCTTGAGGGCACAATCTCCTTTATGGTTCAGCATTGTTGTGACTTTCCCTTCTATTTCACTGTTTGCACACAAACAGAAAGGACATCAGTTACAGAGTTTTGATCCTAGTGATGAAGATCAGAGTTAGAAATATAAGAGATTATGGTGAGCCAATATTACTGTAACATTCACCCCTATCCTTTCCCTTGCTGCATCCTTCTGCAGGGAATTAGTTCTTGCCAGTGCTTGAAAGGGTATCATTCCAACATGAAGGAATCTTAGAGTCCAAGCTGGCAACACCTGATGCCAAAGGATATTCAAAGGAAATTATATGCTAGAAGAGCACCAGGAGCTTTAACACAGCTCTCAGATCTGAGATGGGGTGAAAGTGGGAGTAATGGGCCTTGCCACACTGCATTCACATAAACTCCTTGTTCATGTCCATATCCTTCACAAATGGGAAGACAAGGGAGGGAAGCCACACGTATACAAGGTTTGTGAATTATCTGCAGAGAGCACAGAAACCAATACTTACCTTGGTCGAATGCTGAGCTCCGGAATGGACCGTGTGAAGTGCGGATGGGTGATGGGTAGGTACCTGAAGAACAGGAAAAGGATCAAACAATTTCTCACAACCTCCCCAGGCTCCAGTCACCTGTAYTTCCTCTGCATTGACAAAAAACAGGTGTAAAGTGCTCTTCTAAAACTACCAAAGTCTTCTAGTTCAAGCACTTCCCAGTACTATTTCAGTGGCAACTTAGGTACCCAAAAGTACTTTCACAAATCTAGCCCCTGGAGGCGAACCTGCTTGCAGATTTGCAGAGACGTTGCATTTAAGGCTTCCACTGGACCTTAACAAGAGTTTAGACATCCTTTTTTCTTGCAATCTATACCCAAGATAGATACAGTAACACAGGTAAAAAGTACTAATTCACTGAAACTTTGATCCAGGATGGAATGTGGTGACAGATTCCCTCAGCACCTCAACAAATCCAGCAAGGGTAGCTGTAACAGGGTTTGGTGACAGAGGGAATAGCCCAGATCATCTGAATTAAGTAAACGTCCCATCCACAGCGCTTCCCAAGAAGTGGTATTAAGTGCATATTTTCCTACCTGTGAGTATTCACGTCTCTGCCTCCAATGACCCGGGCAGTCACCTTCTGTCCAGCTTTCAGAGTATATGTTGGAAAAGAGTCTATAGGCACTTCATCCAAGATCCGGGACGCATGGATTGAACCCGTCAGTTTGTCATCAATAGTGACTGTGACATGGGTAGGTTTGACAGACTTAACAGTACCAGTAACAATATCCCCCAAGGAAAGCGAGTGTTTCACAGCAGTAAGTGTCTCTTCTAATGCAGTCTCAGACTCTTTCCGGACCCTTACAAAAACATTCTTCTTTGCTGGGTCTTGTACTGCTAACAAGACTCCATGGTCATTCCCCTTCACCATTTTTAAGGTCACAGAGACCATCTGTCCCACCTTCAGTTTTTCTGAGTCAAAACGGAAGGTGTCATTGAAGTGAGAGGCTATGGGGATAGCAGCCAGCTGGCCTGTTTCCAACAAAGAGACGACGGCAAACTCTTCTGCTATGTGCTGCACGATGGCAGAGTGCAGGGAGTTCTCTGTGAGCCGCTAGACAGAAATAGAGATAATGACTTTCCCTGCTGGGATTTGATTCCCTTCACTCTACTTCCCGCAGCTCCAAAGGATTAAACAGCCCTCCCCACCCCCAATTAATTAACCAGCTAGAGTTTGGTAGAAGGACAGAAACACACAAGCCTAAAAATTGAACACATACTTGCTTGACTCTTTGTTTTAACAGTTCTTCTCGAAGGGAAACATACACCATGGATGTGAGGGCATCCACATGAAGAAGCAATCCTTTTGCTTTCTCACCAGGAACAATACTTTTGTCTACAAATGAGAACAGAGACATTATCTCCTGCCAGAATGAAAAATTTCGACCCACCGAGTCAGTGGCACATGACAGATTGGAAAAGCTGCCTGTGGTTCAGTTGAATTCCTAAAGACTGTAATGCTAAGAAGACTGCTCTAGTGATTAAATAAAGCTGCTTGCTTGGGGAAATTCATAACGATAATACAGTTACAGCTAGTACCAGATGTATAACATGTCTCTTTGACAGAAGGACAGATTCCTCCAACATTAATGGCAAGGAAAAAAAAAATGCACTTCCTTTATCTGGAAAAAGAATCTGATACTTGCATGGAAGAACTAAATTGATTTTATTAGATAGTGCAGACAAGATTGACTAAACACAAATTTAAGGCAATGTAGGTTTTGAATATGATTATGCTAACTTTGTACAAAAAGGTCATCAGTCTATCTATTGCTGATGTAACAAAAACCCTTCTGAATACAGAAGGGCTGGGATATTATTCCTGCTGAAATTAACAGTACATATTCGCTTGATTCATTTACTCATCTCAACATGTACTTTCTTGATTCTGCTTTAACTTTTTAATAGCACTTTTCTGCTTTATTTTTTGAATTGCAAAGTACTGAAATTGCAGTTCTGTTTTACAGTTACATTGATTTAAAAGAAAAATTAACAGCAATTTCAGATAGAGCATGCTCCAAGGAACACATTTCCAGAGGAAGAAGAAAAAGGCAGGTAAGCTGGAGCTTGTATTAATACTTTGTCTATATACAGCATGCTTCATCTGAGGACCTCAAAGTACTAACTAAACCTCACAAGATGCCCGAGAGATGAGGCAGAATTAGGTCTGTTTTACAGATGGGGTAACAGAGGCACAGGTAGGCTTAAGCGGTATGTTCCGAATCATGCAAATGGATCGGCAACACATCAGGAAACTAAACTACTCTCCAAGCTCATCCCTGCTCTGATCAGACTCATACCATGTTGGTTCCTCAGCAGGAGAATTCACTTAAGTATAGAGGTTTGAAAGTATCAGAGTGAAAACCAAAGCAGTCCAGGAAAAGACCCTCACCTCCCAAATGGTAGCGAGTGGCTGTTACAGTCAAGCCTGTGACACCGCTGCTGCTGAACAGTGCTGAGCCATCCTCCTTCACATCCTGCACGACCAGCTGCAGCTCTTTCCCAGGCACCAATTCACAAAGGCTTCGGGCCATGCTGGACTCCCCTAAATAAAGGGAGAAGAAAGTGGGGAGTTAATTTTACCTATGCTGTATCTTTGCAAAAGGAAGACAGTTTTCATGTTTCCTCAACAGAGCATGAACAAGCATTTATGTTCACCTTTATAAAGGAAAACAATCAGCTGTTTAGGCTCCTGACTCTCTAAAAATGCAAAGTAGTAAATTCTAAGATTAATCAAAGTAGAAAATTCTGTAACATTAAGGATCTGACCATTGCTTAATTGCAGAGAACATTCTCCAGTTCCACAGAAACACTGGCACATAGCACTGCATGTAGGAAAAGGTAGAGGGACTAATGGAATGACACAATTACAGGAAACAAAACATTAACAATTATTGAATATAAAAAGAACCAAAAAAGGCAGAGCCAGAATTTGATAAAAATAAACTGCAAGACCTCCAATATTCCTAACACTAGTAAAACAACATGTGAGAAAAACTTTCCTGGAGGATCCCTTCAGGGAACATGTTATACCAGGAGGCAAATAATTTGCACAAACTCATCCTCATATGAGTACTAGGTTTGGGTCCTCACAAGCACTGGAGTGCCAGCCTAATTATCCTTGCACTGAAGCTAGGAGAGGCACTGAAATATATTCTACTAGAGCAGATCCTGGCCAAGGCAGAGCAGTTGAAAGATCCCTCTGTGAAAATCAGGCATCTATAACAAACAACTTGATTACAGCATGCACAAATGTGAATTTCTATACCATAAGAATACTAGAAGCAGTTAAGAACATCTAATAAAAAAAACCTTGCCAAGGCTCTTCACTGTAAAGTCCAGTTAAAAAGCATTGTTAGATGAAGGTAGATATGATACTTTCAGATCAGTTATAAATTACCAGCAAATAAAGTAAGTGTAGAAATAATATATCATTATTGTTGTCAATGATTCCTTCAAATTTTGAGGGACAAAGCTAGCTCTATTTGCTTAATGCAATAAAAGACACTACAGGCAGCAGGCAGAGGCAATAAAGGAAATTATTCTCAAACTGAAGTCTTGCCTTTTATTGTTCTAACTCTCCAAGAGCATCGGTCATTTTAAACAGTTTGTCACTGAAAAAGAATCAGGGCTTTACCACCACAGGTGCTTAACTTGCCCAGCCTTTCTAGAGGCGCAGCACATGATATCAATGCACTCAGGCCACTTCCAGTTATCTCCTACCCTTGCACCACTTGTGACTACAGAGCAGAATTCACATGATGTCTACTCTGATTTTTATGTGCCTATCACCCTAGTATCCAGACACCAGGGCTGCTTTTCCTAAATCAAGCAATTAGCAGTGCCTGTTTCTAATACTTGAGTCTGCATGCAGCAAGAGCCTGACGTATTGCTGTTCACTTCTCAGGCGTTTGAGGAATTCAGGTCTGGGCAGTGGGCAGCCCGTTCTGCTCCACTGGTGCTCTGTGGCAATTCACTCAGGCACACAGAAATAAACTTCTTCCAGGCTTCCAAGAATGACTTTTCCATTGAAAATGAACAATCCAGGTAATCATACCTCTACTTGCACATTAGATAGGCCAAGCTGCGAAACCTCATATTTCTTATACACTTCAGCTCTATGGAGTTTAATGCCTGCTTACTGAACAGAGAAATTAGGCCTGCAGACTAAGGCTCTTATAATACTAGAACCATGGAATATTAAACAAAAAGTTATCCAGTGCCAGACTGAAAATAAACAAAGAGAGGTAATTCTTCACTGGGCACATAATTAAACTGTGAAACTACTGTCACAACATGTCTTGGTTGCCTAAATTTTAGATTGGTTCAAAAAGCATGCAGACAAATTCAGACCAAAAAAATAACTCATTGAAGGTTTTAAAATATAAAACCTGCCACCTTTGGCTCAGCTGGTCCCCGAGCTAGAAGTTGTTGGAGGCCAAGCAGGTATAAAAGGGAAGCATCATTAAATGCCTGGCCAATGCTGGAGATGGGCGTTGATCCAAAGAGCATCCAATCTCACACTGGCCTCTCTCATTTTCACCTTAACAGGTACTTCAAGAAATCTATTTTTTTGTCCCATTCTATCTCCCTTCCTCCTTTGATATAATGACCTCACAGCTCATYATCTCTTTGCCTTCTTATTCTTAAGCCCCAAGTTTCAACCTGTTCTCACCAAAATCAGTGCAAGAAGCGTAGCAGACCTCAGTGAGAACAGCAGAATCTTTGGTTTGTTCCAGCAGTAATTCCAAAAAGCTTTCTTGTCAGTGCCAGACACTACACAGACATCTTTCTTCTAATATGCTTCCCTCAACAGCCATGTCTTCGCTTGAAATGAGCTTTCTTTTGTTTAAAAGAAAGTGGTTTTGCTTTACTATTCCTCTACAGCCACTTTTTGTAACCTGATCCCCTTTATGAGAACATGTACAATCTTTACCTCTTCTTCTCAACAAATTCCTGATTTCTTTCATCTCCTTGAAGTACTGGCTCAGTAGAGCAAAGCTCTCCACAGCAGAATTGCCCGAGCTGCACTCTGACACCTTCAGATTGAGGAGCACACGCTGCTTCTCCTCATCAATGCTCATCACCTTCGCGATCACAGTCTGTCCCACCACAAAGTGGTCCTTGGTGTCCGTCACGAACTTGTCACTCATGCTCTGTGCAGATGAAACAAAGGGGCTAAGGGTTACTGAGCTTAACTGGGGGTTACCACAACTGCTAAACTGCCAAGCACCTGCAGTGCTGTTCAGGAGAAGGGTTTTAGAGTTAGACTTCATGAAAATGCACAAAAAGCAGCTAGCCAAGATCAAGGAAAAGTTGTCAGTTTAAATGGGTAAATGAAATCACATTAAATCCCCGCTTGAACCTTAAGCTCATCTGAATGAAGTCCTTTATCTCATTTTGGAAGGGAATTAAAACACAAACCTAACAGCAGCTTTTAACCTATTGGGGGAGGCAGTGTGAGAGCAGGATCTACAGCCCTGCTGTTCCTTCCAGCCCTGCTTAAAGCCATGTTTCAAGCTTGCCTGATTACATGCATACTGTTTTTGAAGTCAAGTGAACGCATGATTTACCATTTTGGGTGCCAATCCTGTCAGGCCAAAAGGGAACTCCACAAACACTCCAAAAGGCATCACATTCCTCACATAACCAGTCAAAAGCATCCCAGGCTGGATTTCAGAGAAGCTTCTCACCACTTGCTCCTCCTGTACAGCAGAAATCACTGCAGACTTTCTGCTCAAGATCTGAACAACCAGTTAGGGAAAATGGGAAAAGAGGAATGAAAGGAGCCAAGCAAATCTCTTGGCGTTGCTAACCACTGGGCTGTAACAGTCTTTGCTGGCAAGGCAGTACAGGAGCCCAAAATCACACAATTTTAATTACCGTCTTGATTTCTCTACATTAAATTTTAGCAATCAATGTCTCAAAAGCTGTTCAGCGTTAAAGATGCATACTCTACACTAACTGAAATGTAAACTTCCTAATATTACCAAAAAGGCAGAACTGAAAAAACCTGCAGAATTTTTGCTAAAACTGTGATCTTATCAACACTGATGCCCAGAAGCTGGTTGGAAAGGTCAGTCAATTCACAAACAAGTCCTGGTTCTGATGGGATTCTAGCAGCAGCTGAGCCTTACTTCTAGAACAAGCAGATTATAACAGCTCTTTGAAGCATCACTAGCCTGACAGGCAATTCCACTTCAACAAACTAGCTAGCCTACCTTCTGTTTCTTGCAGATACCCTGGATTTCTTACAGATATCTCCTTTTTCTTTTTAACTCCATTCAACTGGTTGAGATGCCAAAGGATACAATATGCTCTCCCTTGTCACTTAGGCACATAACTCTGGGCAGGACATCTCCCTCTTGAAGGCAATGCCACAGGAGCTTGCAGTTAGCAACAAAGTCTGAGAGGTACACTGTGGGAAGCGAGGCAATCACTTTGCCTTCATCTTCCAAGATGGAAACTTCTAGCCCATTCTCTTTCTTCTTCAAGACTTTCACATCAACCATCTAAAGAAAGAATAAATACAGTGATTAAAAAATTCCAAGTGCCTTTGAAGTCATCTCTTTTGACGCACAGGGTACCAAATGCTGTGCTGGAGGGGCTCTGACATGACCTCCCAGCTATATATGAGAAACAGTCTCACACCAACAGAGCTGAGCTTCAAAAGCATGGCAACATTGATAATAAATCTCAGCTCCCAGAGAAATCAAGGGCTAGAAACATTGTCTTAGTTTTGACTTTCTATTTAAAAGATGATGGGAACCATTTAAAGAAAATTAGAACCGCCCCTTGCCTGCACCAGTAATATCTGCAGAGTGTTGGAAGCATTTTTCAATCCAAAGACAACAGTGAAGCATTTCAAAACAGTTCACTGAAGTTAGTTTTTTTCCAAAAAGGAAAAGCAGCTGCTTCTGGAGTGAGAACATCAGCAGCATCCAGGAGAGGACTTCACCCAGGAGTAGGAGCACTAACTTTTGCACCTCCTGGAAGAGTGCCCCAGGACTTCTTTATCCTGTCCTCTGATACGAGATCAAATCCTTCTTGCCTTTGACCAGGAGGCAAACCACACAATAAGACATACACATTTAATGCCATTTCTTGACCTCTAACAGATTTTCTTGAAGCAAAGTTGTTCAAAGTGATATCAAATTGTTTCCCTGAAATAATGGGTTGGGAAGACAGCAAGAAAGGGAGCAGTCATTGAATTTGATACCTCTCCTATTTCATATTTCACTTGCTGGTTCTTCTTTGGCGTATGTTCCCTTTTACCCTCAGGGACAGGCTTGCTTGTTAACTTGAAGGAGAGCAGCAGTCTTTCCTGCTGGGGTTCACATTTTAAGACCACTACTTTGACAACCTGTGGTAAAAAAAGATAAAACAAGGTTTAACTGGGTTCATCTTCCTCCTCAGTGTACTACCACCTATATATGAGACAGGGAAATAAATACACAATACATTTTTCTGCCACACCTAAGTTAAAATCAGTGGCCTGCTATCCTTAAGATCCACCAGAGACAAATGTTCTCCTGATCTCACAGATGGAAAATATAAGTATATTAAATGACTTTCATTAAGTCATGAAATGACTTTTTGACAGGTCTGTAGCAGAGTTGAGAATAAAATTCAGATCTTCAGACCTGCAGTCATAAATCCTGACCAGAAAATTATTGTTCTCCTTAGCTAACCAACAAACAGCAAGATTAAAGACAAGAGAGAGCACCAGAAAAACAGTGAATAGGGCTGAGCCTGCCCACAACACAGTTCCCAGAGTACCTGGTTAGGGATGCACAAGACTTGGAAAAAAAAAAAAACAGGAAAACCAGGACAATACAAAGGCAGGAAACCTCTTTCTCTTGATTCTTTAAAAGCTTTAGTTTCCTTAAAAGAAGCTGCGGTTCAGAACCCCAAACCGCTGCTAAGATCTCCATAGTCCCTATATCACACAGCACAGTACCTGTTGCACTCCAGAAAAGAGTCTAGAAACAAATTAAACAAACAAAAAAAAGCTCTGTGAAGTACTCTAGAAGAAGCTGTCTCCCACACAACGTAAGCTGTTTAAACAGACCACTGCTATTACCTGATGTGAAAGGACATGAACATCTCTTGGTGTAGCCAGGTCCTCTGGGGGAAAACCCATGCCAGAGCCAACTACGCTGCAGCATTCTCTTTGGCATTCATTCACAAGGCATATAGGGTTAGGTACATGAATTACCTGGCCTTCATGAAAGACTTCCTCTGGACAAGATACAGGCTCTGAGCTCAGCTCATTCTTGGGTACCAGACCTTTGACATCGTTGTAGAACTTCACAATGCAGCCAAACTCCCTTGCGCACACCACAAAGCCGTGTGTGATCAGACCTGGTTTTGCCTCTTCATAATTAGAAAGGACTGGAAGCTTTGACTGGACAAGAGTTTTCTTCAGAGTAAGGATTAGCTTCCTTTCTGCAGGTCTGCACTCTAGCACCTAGAAGAATAGCGTAGGAAAAAGTTCAAAAAGCATGTCTGCCATTGTCTGATCAATCCAGCTGCTATATAACTAAAGTGAAAGAGTCCAGCTTAAAGCAGCTGAAGACCCTGTCTGGCAGCTCTCACCCGACACCTGACTTCATCTCCCATGTTGTACTTCTTCTCAGGCTGCTTCAGGATCATATCAGCAAGATGCATGGAGGGCACAAGCCCTTTAATCCCATCAGTCACTTTCACCTGCATCCCAATGGGTTTCAGAGCTAACACTTTACCCTAGAGCCCAAAAGAGGGAAAAGGGTCTGTAATTTCAGCATGGTAAGCAGAGTGTGCACAGGTAGAAAACAGCTGACACATCACACCACCTATTGCCACCAAATCTAACTACCCTCCAAAAAGTACACTCCACTCCACCCAACCAATCTGACCCATTAGCTTTTATGTTAAACAAGGCTGTTACTATCTCATTTTTGAGCATAGGATACTTCTGCAAAATTATTGACTCTGTCAGACTGCAAATGTTTCCAGATATATCCAACAGGCATACGTGGGTCAGACACATAACTAACTGTTTCTGCCCAACAGTTGATTGTGATGGTCCATATGTGCACTTCTAGTTCACCAAGTACAAGGTGAGTTTTAGAAAGGCTGAGTGAAAGAAGCTAAAAATTTGTTCAGGGACTTAAACACATGACTGGATGTGGCTGAAATGTGATTACCTTAGAGGCACCATGAAAAAAACCTGAACAATATTTTGTGAAAGAAAAGTATCAGATTCCATTAAGCAAGTCCTGCAAGGAGAGGTTTTTCTCCTCACTTTCATATCATTAGTCTGGATCAGAAGTTGAAAACAAGCATTAAGCAAAAGAAATGTGAATTAGCTAGATCACTTCTGCAAGTACAACTGCTCCACAGTACTGTGTCAACCCTTCAGGATCTCACCTTCACCACATCCCCAGTGTGGACATCTTGATATTGCAGAAACTGAGCTTCGATAATTTGACTAGGAAAGAGACACAGCAAGAGATGACCAATCAGTCAACTTGAGGAAATCTGGGATAAGAGAAACAATCCCCTCTTTGTCTTGTCCTAAAATCTTCCAAAATCCCTCCCCCCATTCTCCTGTGCTGCACAGCTCTGGGGTTGTATTTTACTCCAGCTGACCCACCTCCCACTGCGCTTTGGACATCAAGTTCAGACAGGTTCACCAGGCTCCATTCCAGGTGACAACTACAAAGCAATGGCCACCAGCCACGGCCCCACGAAAGGGGAACCCATCACCTGCACTGCTTAAAGCCACACAGACAGAAATAAGGAGGGAGGAGGGAAATGGCCTAGGAGTTGGAAGACCAAGATCCAACTCCCTGTTCAACCACAGGCTTCCAACGTGATCTTGGCAAAAGACATTTAGCCTCCCTGTGGCCCACCAGTTAAACAGATGGTACCCCACCTTCCCATGGTTTTGGGAGGATACATGAGATGCGCAGACACCCTGATTTGAGACAAGACAGATACAAGCCAGAAACTCCAAACAGCAGGTTCCAGTTCAACAAAGCAATGCAGTATCTTCCACTCTCGACCAAACCCTTCTAATCCTTCAACCAATTTTCTGGAAGCCTGTGAAACTTACTACTTCAGGGATAAAATACACATCTCATCCATCAGGCTGTAGTCAATTATCCGGCATTTGTGTTTGCATCCTGTCTTAAATGCTGCAGGTTTAAAGGACTTTCTGGTTTTTGAAAGGTGTTTCAGCTAGAAAAAACAAAGGATGATTTAGTGTTTGGAAAGAGGAAGCACTGACTTGAAGCTTAGGTTAAAGTGGCAGCATCTCACAAAACCCTTCCTCTAATATACTCCCTTTGTGCAACAGGTTGCACCAGTTCTTTCACAATAACCCTCCTCCATTACAAACCTGGACAGTGGGGAGCGTGATTTAGCAAACATCTTCCACTTTGTCCTAATTTTGTTGCATTTTTCCTCACAAAGAACATAAAAAACAAAATAAAACATCCTCCTAAATTTCTTCCTCAAGAAGCCAGGAGAGCTASGGAGGAGTTCTCTCACTGCTCATTCAGTCCCTGGTACTTACCCGTGCAAACGCAAGGCTGCCATCATCAAGCTCAAAAATGGCACCAAACTGCTTGAAGAAGGCCTTCACCGTTGACTCCTCCACCACTGCCCCCATGCGATCACTGGAGAGCTGGTTCGGGGATCCTCCAGGGTGGAGGAAGGCCTGCCGTAGAGTAAGTCGCACCACCTTGGAGGTGGGGTGAATGGAGAGGATGCAAGCTTTCACCTGGGATGAGGAGAAGACAGAATGCTTGTTAAACACCGACTTATAAACAGAAGCAGAGAAAGCCACCTCACTCGTGTTTTTAGATGTTATCTTTGGTACCTGAACTCTTTGCCCATGTACAAGCACTTTCCAATATTGCTACTAAGACATCATTTCAGTTCTAACAGCTTCACAGATCTGGGATTTTTGCTTTTATCCATTGTTCAAGTTGTATGGGCTAATCTGGTACCAGTGTGGCGAGAGGAACATGACTGCTAAAGTCATTTCCCATCCTTCACAAGTCTCATGCCTCCCACACAAGTCTTCCATTACCCCAAGAATGGCTTTGCTCTTTACCGCTCTAAAGCGGCCATCATCAGAATTCAAATACGAGAGGCCATCATCAGTAAGATTTCACAGATGATTCCATTGAAAAAAAAATTCTTCACCAAAATGCTGCTGAAGAAGATAAGAGATGCTCTAAGTAACATTACCAACTCCAGCTGTGCYTCACCCTCTCCTTACCACTTGATTTGGAGAATAGTTCAGGGATTTCTTTGGGTCCATGTGCATGAAATCCACAAGGCCAGTGAAGGAAGACAGAAAGCTCAGAGTGATCCCCAATGGGGCCACCTAGAAAGGGGAAGGAAATTATGYGAGATACCAAATAAAATTTGTGCTCAGTTTCTCAGTTTCAAAGAATAATGGACACATTTCACAAAAAGTCACTCTCGGTGCAAAACAACAAGTACCTCAAAAGAGAGAGACAAACTGCTAACAGTTCTGCTTTTTACATCTTTTTACATTGCTTTGTAAAAATGGTCTTTCAGGTTTTTTTCTAAAACTGTGCTTACTCTGAAGTCTACTGCTAAACTGTTGAATACTTTTCCTAGGCAATGGCCAGAGAAGCATAAACTGGATTCTGTTCTGTTTCAAGGTTCATCACCATCTCCAGCCCGAAACCTTTATACTCACATCATCACAACCAGRGCAGAGATTGGACCTTAGGTGAATGCGATGGGAATATTTTTAATGAAAATTGTATTTGTTTTTCTAAAGTAATGGAGCACAAACACAAAATTTTCCAGGGCATAAATTTCCATCTCCATTTCACCTGCACCCCCACATTCAGGAACACTYAAAAAAACAGTGCTAACCTTCTGCACTCGAGCTTTTACCACCAGTCCTGGCAGTAAGTTAGAGAGCGTCCAGTTCTGTCGTTCTGTTGCAAGGGACGCAGAAACTTCTGACCGATCAATGGACAAACGGACAATTCTTCCCTCRTTCTTCACTTCCTCAATGACACAGTTCAGGTTCTGGCCTATCTTCAAATCAGGCCCTACAAAGGCAAGACACACAGCATAAAACCTCCATCAGGAGCACTCAGGGGTTCCCTTCTGCCTATAGCCCTATCCCAAGCCTTTTCAGAGTTCCCTCTCTTCAAGTTTGAACTTCTTCCCATCAAACTGAAGTCTACTGCAAGCAGGGATGGAAGGTCTTGGAATGAGAACATGGTCTATCAGAAAACAGGGTGAAACCTAGCGGCCTGTTCCACGCCAGCCACAAAGCCACTGCTTTCAGCAACTCACAAAGACCCCACTTTGACTCAATCTCACTGAGGTGTACTAGTACCACAGATATAAAAGGCTCTGATCATTGCCATTTTCCACCTCCATTTCTACCCCAGCGTTTTTCTCTCTGATTACTTCTTACCTTTCTTGACTAATTTGATGTAACTTTGRGCTTTCTGACGAGGCAGGAATGCATTAGTCCCACTGACTCCAATATCAATGAGGTAGCCATGGTCTTCCACACTAGACACTAGGCCGGAGAGCAGCTGTTGGGAGAAAAACACTGCAATTCAGTAATGTGAAGAAATGGCTGAGTCTGCAGAGAGTGCAGTAGTCTGCTGTTTCATGAGAACAGAGTACTGAGTTTGTCAGAGCAGCAGAAAGAACATTATGTTCTTTCCTACTACAGAGCTCATCTGGCAGTGGGGTCTCAACTCTCCCCTTGTCCAGCCATGTATGTATGGAGTCCACAAACCAGTAGGGAAAAAAATTGGGATGCTCAGAAATAGCAGGTGCTCTAATTGCATGTGCCTGCAACCATAAAGCTGGAAACAAAAACTAAACAAAAAAGCACCCCTACAAGGCAGGTTGTGCAAGGGGCACCTCCAAAGCCTAGGGAGGCCACGGCAGACCCAGAATACGTACCATGCCTGATGCTAGTGCTGAAGCGTTCAGACCCTTATTGACCTTTTTGGGATTGATCGACAATTTGATACTCTGACGTCCATCAGCACTTTTCTCAACACTGGTCACGATGCATCTGACCAATGTCCCTGGAGAATACATGTCCGAGAGAGAGTTCAAGTCCTGCCCAGCAAGATGATCAAGAGAGTAAAAAAACAATATTAAATAATTCAAGAGGATCAGAGTTTGTTACTGAAGCAGCTTTTGAAATCAAAACCCCCTAAGAAAGTTCTATTTCCCTGTCAACAGTACAATAAAAGGCAAGAAATACCACAAACATCGGTCTTTCAGTATAGAGGCAAGGATGAAATTACATGACGTTAGCAAGTCTGGCAGGTTTTGCTTAAAAAGGAAAAGCAATACTGTGGGGACCGGGGTCAGGAGCTTGTAGCTGAGGATCAAAGCACAACTACAGAGCCAAGAGTGACCCTCATCTCAGCTTCCTCTTCAGCAGAGGGAAACACCACCAACAAAAGATTACTACCTTGCACAGATCCCACATTCCACATCACCTTTTTTAGCAAAATTTAAGGATCACTGACGCTGGAGAGATGGGCTAACATATTACTCCCTCCTCTTTTTTTCAAGCAATCAACATTGTCATGAAATTATAAAGGCTGCTTGGAAAAGCATGGTCCAAACCAAGGTCAGTCTACAACAGCACTGCCTAACAGCACGTTGCACAGTACATCACACAAGGAAATTTCAAGGACTGTACTACTCCCCAAGCCCCACTGAGAGACCTTTCCATCCTCACATCATCTTCCACGCACTTCCTTAACTTCCTCCCTTCGTTGCACACAGCCAGGGATCAGTATTTAGCTACAGCAGCAAACAGAGAGCACAAATTTCTTCATGTTCAACGGACTGTCTACGAAGTTCATGGACCATTTAGCTAAGGGTGAGCCACTGCAGGCAAACTGAAGTCTGCTGTGAGACACCAGAAGCCAGTTTCCTCAGCAAGACCTTTGGGTTGATCTTATTAATTAATACTCCCCAGCTCCCTGCTACAAATCACAGCCCAGATCCAAGGTCTCACCTCCAGGAGTTCTCCTTTGGCCACCTGTTCACTCAGCATCTTGCTGTAGGCATCGCTGATCTGTGTCACTGGGACAAACCCAGAAAGYCCGTTGGGCAAGCTGATGACTAATTCGAAGTCATTGACCTCTTTTATACAACCAAGAAGCAGCATCCCCTCACAGAGCGCCTGGGAAAGCAGAAAGATCAGCATTTGGTGGATATTTTGGCAAGTGAATGATAACARTGTGATAGATATGTTTTCCTCTTGAATCACTGCTTTATTTACAGGTTTAATGAGAAAGAATATGCAATGTCTACCATGCCACCCCCCAAAATGGCTGAAATAATACTTGTACCCAGTACTTTATAATGCGTTCTGTACAGATCAGAATTCCTCCCCATTTTGCTAGGGGAAAACAGATAAAGTAACATATCCAGCAGGTCAGTGACAGGGCTAGAACAGACTCATGTCTCCAAAGTTCCAGTCCCATGCTCCATTTTTGATGTCACACCAAAACCAAAAAGGAGCTCACCAGCATTTAGCACCTTAACTCACACCATAATCAAAATGGATCCACCAGTTACATAAGTACTTAATAATCGGAAGTGACAGGAGTCAACAAAAAAGGCCTTATTCTAGAACCTCTATAAATACTGAGAAGAAATCCACAAAACAGCCTGGAAAACAACCTGTCAGTGTATGGGAAGAGACTGGAAAACATCTCTATCTTGTCACGGGGACAGGAATGACTGGTGGGCTCACTATGCTCAAGAGAAACGTCTACAGTTGTAGAAACCATGCATCAGTTCTCAGTCATTTGACCCACAAAATTCATGGTGCACTTCTGAAATAAGATTTTCTTTCCAAAGCAGACATGGAGTTCTCACACTGGCACACATGCCAGGTCTTTCCACACTAGAACCCAACCTGGGATTGACAAGAAGTTTTTGTTCCCTTGAAAGATTTAAGAATCACTAGMAACTCCAACTGATGCATTACAACATGCCCATCACATACATCTCACTCTGGGCTCTAGCACACACTGACCTAGACCCTAAAAACACAAAGATTAGTACCTCTTCCAAGCTATCATTAACTAACTACCAAGGTTGCTATTATAAAAGAAATATTTCCCCCTTTTTTAAGCCTCATGCAGATCCTGGCTCACCATCTTCTTGTAAACAACAGATGCACACAAAACCAAATACTTATTCACAAACCTCAACCGTGAGTGGTTCAAAATTCATAGCATTGTCTTTAGAAGTGGCTTTTTTGTCCGGCTTGAACTTCTTCCTCTGCTTTCCTTGATCTCCTTGACTCCTTTTTCTTTTCTGTGTTTGTTCTTCATGATGGATCTAAAGGAGATTAAAATCAGTCAAGAAAATAATAAAAGTAAGTAAAGAGGTGACCACTACGCTAAGGAAGAACTCCACTGCTAGAAATAAAATTAGAGGAAAATACTAGGATTGTAGAGAAAAGGGAATGCCCTTGCTAATCACTGTGTGTCTACATGCAAGTCTTTCAAGATATCTCCTTTTGGGCTGAGGCTGACCAGCCCATCTGTAAAACTGTAAAACTTGGAGTGGGAGAAAAAACACAATTCCTGTTCAGAAGTACGTGGCAAAAGTGATCTGCAACATCTACTACTAAACAGAAAGACTAACAAACTTGGTCTACGTCCACTGGCTTTAGCATCACTGTACAAATTGGTCCAATCCAGCCATGCAGAAGCAAGTAACTCAGGATCCGATGCTTGTGGAATGTTAAAATGCTGAAGCCTGATCAGTAATTTTGATTGAACTTTTTGTCATCACATTCACCATGTATCAGATATGCAAGACCTTTAAAAGGTCACAAGAC
Organism: Apteryx rowi; assembly: GCF_003343035.1. Lineage (NCBI taxonomy): Eukaryota > Metazoa > Chordata > Aves > Apterygiformes > Apterygidae > Apteryx > Apteryx rowi. The sequence continues at coordinate 6,482,826 of NW_020449418.1, forward strand.
AGGTGGATGTCAGCAGACATCTCTTTCCTGAAGTCCCAATAACACAAACTATATCAGAAAAATCTAGAGAAGTCAGGGATAGGAAGGATTTCAGGCCATATTTTGACAGTGGAAGAGCTCCGAGAAGAGTTAATTGAGAACATGTAAACAACATACATCAAACAAGTTGTCCTGCTCTATCTTTGGCTTGGCTGTTTTTCCCTCTGTGTGTTTTTTCTGGGTGCCACCTCGAGGAAAGTTTTCTTCCATGGATGCCATGTTTGCACTTCTATGGGGCAAACAATAAAACAGATTAAATATACAGTTGTTATGACTGCTCCTCACCAACACTGAAAAAAGTCAAAAGAGTGAATTACCCAAAAACTAAACAAGAATTCAGAAGGCTACTTTACAATTCATCAGCAACAAAACCTAAACTCTTACCTAAATGTATCTAACATTTGAYTAGACTGAAGTGTTGTGAGGGTCCATCTAAACACATGTATCCCTAACATTTTTTATTATTGTCCAATTCTACTTGACTAAAGTATCAAATTTCTAAGGCAATTAAAGCACTGTACACATATTCAGGAAAGTGTTTTAGCAATATATATTCCCTGAATAGGCCTCTATTGCACTAAATGGACAAGCTGAAATTACCAGCTTTAGTCATTAAGCAGAAAATCTTGATTTAAACAATAAGTAAGCTTGGTCTGCATTTTGACTTTCAAGGTGTTGCCCTTAAAAATTGATATAACTTCACACTTTGTTGTGCAAACTAGAAGTATAGGCTTATAGGTATTTAATTTACCAGTTATACTTAACCTTACTTTGCTTCAAGTACTAAATAAAGCCTTATTTTATTAGGTCATGGTTCACTTTCTATTTATTACTTATGACTACAGCATTTACACGGAAAATTGGTATTAGCATGCTAGTTTGAGAGCCCTTTAAATGGTGTATTAGTCATTTAAAACAGGATTTTAAATAGAAGAGTACGTAATAAAATTAAAGTTCATCAGAACATGCTTAATCAAAAGACCCATTCAACAGCAAGACATTTTCCACCGCTGGTAACTGAAACGGGTGCATTGGACTATCCAGTCACCGAGGTCTCAAGAGCGAAGCCGGGTCCCACCTTGCCACACCTCACTTCTCACAGCGGGAAGGGACAGAAGCTGCACCCAGCTCCCAAGACAGTCTCAACTTTGGATTAAACACTCTTAAAAAAAAAATTAAGTTAACAGCCAGAAGAGATTTCCCGTGTTCTCAGCGCAGACGCCGCTCTGACCAGAGCGCGGTAACCCGGCACCGCCCGGGCCTTCCCGCAGCGACCCGCGGCCGCGCAACCAGCCGCCCCGAGGGGCTCCCTCACCTCCCGGGGGCTCCCGGCGCTCCGGGGCCCGCGGTCCCTCCCTCGCTGCCGCCGGGCCGGGAGCAGGGCCGGAGCCGCCCGCGCCGCCCTCCCTCGGCTGCACGTGCGGCCGCTGCGCCGCCCGGAAACAACGCGCGCGGGGGCAAAGGGCAAGCGGAAGTAGCAGGTGCGCCCGGCGGCCAACCAGAGGGGAAAGGGGCGGGGAGGACCGCCCCCTCGGCGGCGCAGCCAATCCGCGCCTCCCGCGCGCGGCCCAGTGGGCGCCGGCGGCCGCCATTTTGTGGGAGGGCGCTGGCGAAGGGCAGAGCGTAGCGGCGGCGGTTAGAGAGCGGCTGCAGTCCAGGTACCTGGGGGCGCCCCGCAGGCAGGGGGTGACCCGTCCCGAGGGGGTGTCGGGGCCGCGGCCTCCTGCGCCGGCGAGCTGGGCCCGGCCCTCGGCGAGGGGCTGGGGCGAGCGGGTGGYGGCGGCGCCGGTCAAGGGCACTGGGCCGCCCCGAGGGAGAAGGGCCGCGTTTGGGGGTCCCGGCTCTGCCCTGGGCCCTCCGCGTCGCTGCGGCGATGACCTCGCCTTCCCGCGCCGCCCGGGGCCGCTGTTCAGGGGTTTTACTTACCTGATGTTCTCGGGTGGTGTATGATCAGCCCTGCCGCAGGGCCGTTGGCCCGGTAATGCCCGGGAGCTACGCGGTAGGTCAGGCTGCTGTAGCAGTTGCGTCGATGAGCGAGGAGCCTGCTGAGGAGGGTCCTCGTAGCCCTCTCCTGCGAGCGTGCTGGCGGTGTCGCACCGCTGCCTGCTTCTGGTTCGGTGGATGACCCTACAGCGCCTGTGCCGCTTCTGCGCTGGGTTACCACATAACAAATATTTATCCTAAATATAAAAAAAATCCTTAAGCATAAGCAAAATGTATCCTCAAGCATGAGAAAAAACTTCTTTGGCTGTGAGGGTGATTGAACACAGGTTGCCCGGGGAGACTGTGAAGCCTCCAACCTTGGGGGTATTCAGAACCCTTCTGGACACGATCCTGGGAATCCTGCTCTAGCTGACCCTGCTGAGAGCAGGGGGTTGGGCTCAGCAATTTCCAGAGGTTCCTTCCAACCCCAGCTGTTGTGTGATTCTAAATGTATATTATTGCCATGCCAGTCTGCATACTTTCATGTTAACTAGCTTCTTACAGTAGGTCTAGAACTTTGGTCTAGACACAGACAAAACTCAAAAGTGTATTCCCAGTACTTGGTGTTTTTGTTGTACCTGTGAAAGCACTTCACAGTGCTGTGTAATGCTGTGAAGCTTAGTCAACTCACTGATCTAGCTGAAAACTAACTAGGAAAACACACACACACACACACACGCACTTTTTTTTTTTTTTTTTTTAAAGCCAGATCTATGAGTGCGCAGGGTGGGCACATAAGATGCAGTGGATATGGAATCACAAAATAGAGGAGTGGTCTAGTCCCAAGCTTGCTAACCAGTTTTTGATATGGAATTGAGACAATGTCATAGCTGAACTAGTGAAGCTTTATCTTGATTAGGTATTGCAAATTTTTAAACAACTGGTAGAAGGTTGCCTCTTTTGAATGGTTGTAGGCAGGACTGGCAGTTTGCTCTTTTGTAAGTATTTTAAAGAATTTTCCCTTGCATCTTCATCATACTGATTTTTTTTTTTTTCTCATGATTTAACTCAGTCAAATGAATTCTGAAAATCATGAATGTTCTTCCTGTCCAGAACCCCTAATTTCCGTATCTCCATTCATGTCACTTGTGTAGCATTGTATTTTAAGATAAAATGCTCTGAATATGCCTACTCCTTATGTATATTCACTGTCTGTTGAATGTGCTGAGGCAGACTTAATATTTGATGATGGAAGTATTAAGCTCAGTGTAGAGTTTAATATGATTATCTATTCATCCTGTCCCAACTTACTGTAAAACTCATTAACTTTACTGCTTGTTAGGACAAGTGACCATGGCAGGCCATGACTCGGGATCTCAACACCAGTTCACTGGATTTCAGAAATACTTCAATTCCTATACCATCACAGGCAGGAGGAATGTATGTATTATGTAAATTAACTTCTGTGGTATAGCATAATGGTGTTTTGGGGGCTTTAGACTGAAACTAACCTTTTATATTTTTCAGTATGTAATAGCGACATATACAAGCATTGCAATGATCATCTTATACTTCAAGCTTAGGCCTAAAAAGAAAACTCCTGCTGTGGCAGAAAAGTAAATGGTAAGTGGCTGGTGTTCTTCCAGGACCAAAATGATTCCATGCCAGTTCAAGAAGAAAGAGTGACAAAGCATAAGTTGCTAACAAAATATGATTAGAGATAGAAGCGTAGGCATGTGAACTTCATAGTTCAGTTGAGGTTTAAAATGGTAAATAAAAAGTCAGTTTGCTTTGGGGTATTTTGAAAGAAGTAGGTTGCTAATGGGGGATGTAGAAACTATGGGTTACCAGGATTGTTACTCTTCTGGAATGGTGAAGAGGATTAGAGACCTTATAGAGGGGAGGAAGAGGAAGCAAGAAAGGGGGAATTGAAGGGTGTTGCAGCTAGGTGTGTCAAGTTTTGCCTAAAACTGTTAGGTGCCTCTAGCCCGACTTTTTGCTGTAAAATGGGGCTAACTTGTCACTTCATAGGGTATAGAAATAATAAAGTAATATTTGAGGCCCCATTTGTTAGTAGTATTAGAGAATTCCAAGAAGAGATTAATGCATTCTCTTCAAACCTTGCTTTAAACAGTAAAGAAGCACCATACAAAGAAACTATATACCCTGCACACCTGATTATGGAAGGGTCCTATAGAAGAGTGCTTAGACTAATATAGTGAATCTTTGCAAGGGTGAACTAAGCCCGTATGGGTGGCTGGTTTTTTATTTCTTAAGCATTTGACTTGTGAGTTAGAGCACGTTAAAAAGAAGGTCCATGTGGCCAAATCTGATATAGCTTAGTAGCCTTTTATGTTCTGGTATAGCAACAAACAAGTGTTGCAAAATTCTGGCAAATACTCAAGTCTGCTTTCAAATACAAAATTCCCACTGAAATGGCATTTTGAAAAAAAAAATTGTGGACTGTCCTTATCTGCAGTAATAGGAAAACAATAAGCTTAGCATGTTAAAAGAATATCATTTTTTGTCTTGGGTATGGTCAAGTTTGCTCTTAACTAAAGTTGTTTGGGCTTAAGGGAGAGGGATACTTGGTTACCAGTATCACTGTGCAAGACTTGCTATGGTTGATCTCTCTTCTGTTGGCAGGTTGCTGGCATGACTGAACCTCCCATCTGTGTCACTGTAACAGAAGCTGATGTCCTGTTATGGCTAGTCTAATAAAATCTATACAATGACTTGTTTTATCTATAATATGAAATGGTGCAACAGAGCAGAATTGTGACACTTAGCTTTTTTTTTCCCCCCTCTGTCAAAAATACTTATCTGTAGTGCAGTAGCTGATTGTTGTCATGACTAGCCTGACTTAACTCTTTTGCTGTTATGACACATCATCCTAAAATGTYCTGAGTACCAGTAGCAACTTGGTTGTGAAAGACCTCAGCAGCATGAATGTCCTACGAAGCACAGAGCTTGCAGCTGATAAAAGCATCTCCGCGCTTCCAAATGATTTACTGGATGGCAGTAAGCTTACATGGTTTGCAGTTAACTAATTGTCCTGGTTGCTCTCGTCTTTTGGATTCTTAGTATTTTAAAAGCTTAAATGGAAACCATGGCTCTTTCACTCATAGCGGATTGATGCAGATTAACAGGATTTGTTTCTGCCTCAGTTGTCTGTATTGTGCAACTTATCATTACAGAACCTGTTTGCTTTGGATGGAAAACTTCCCAACATCAACTGATCAAATCTAGTGTGCATGCCCTCTTTTCCCAAGGAGGACAAAAGATTGCTTATATGGAGGTGCTTGTTTTCTTTTGCTTATCACTTAGATAACATTGAGATTAGGAAGCTATTGTCTAGTGCAGTGTCTCCTGAGCATTCAGCTGAGAGTCTTTTGCCTTGGGCTGCTTTAGTCACCTTAGTTGAGAGATTGGGGATGGGGGAGTTAAGAGGACCAAAACAATGAACTGCAGAGCTTGGTGCTGGAGCCCAACTATTAAATATGGTATTTAAGCTTTTTTTCTGTTACGAGCCTCTCTTGCAGAGGTAACTGCCAGAAAGAAAATGGCTTACTTCTTGCTGATATTAAATCCTTATAATGGATTGTGTGTTACCTGTTCAACCTGGAATGTACTGTGCTGCATCAGGGCTAAGTGTTTTGCACCTTTCTGGAGACTGTGAAGGATAAATACTATTGAAGTTGGATGACTAACACAATTAGAGTTGGGGGAGCTTCCTGGCTAAGATCAAAACAAGTACTAAACAGTCGGCTTGTAGCCAACAGGAGCAAAGCTGAGTCTTCCCCTTCAGCACAAACATGGGCAAACTTATATGAGTGTTCCACATAGTGTTTAAAGGCCCTTATTCCTATTCAGCCCTGACCATCTTATGGGGTGAAGGGATATGGCTCAATTCATCAAAAGATTCATTTCAGCTGGGGGCTATAATGTTGTGCATTGCAGTCAGAGGCTGTGGGATCACAGGAGATGGAAAAAAGTATGCTACAATCACCTTAGAGATTTAATGGAGCTTAAATTCCTGTAACAAGACTCCTGTAACAAGAGTCCTGAGCACTAACCAGCTTTCTGCAAGACATAGCTGTTATTGCCCACTTAAAACATTGCAGAAAGCCACTATGTGTTAGACTTGTTATATCTCTAGAAGTTGCTAGAGAATAGTACAGGGGGAGATCTGTGGCTAGTTACCTGGCCTCACCCTGCATATTCACAGASAGAGACTCTAGTAGATCAGTGATTCTTTTTCCTAGATGAGGTATTCTTACTGCAACTAGATGCATGTAACTGCTCCCTGCCCACCACTGAAGTAAAACTTGYGGTTTGTCTTCCGTGTTTTCCACCCACTGCCTTTCTACTTCTCAGTTAAAATCTAGTGTTTTCCTTAGATTTCATGTTAGAGCTGACATGTGAATGTGATTAAACAACACCATGCTTCTTGGAAGGCTGCCAGCAGCAGGGGTTAAACCTGGGACTTTTGATGAAGCATACAAGCATACTTCCTGAGCTGAGGGCAGCAGCAGATGGACATGAGCTGTTACAGGTTAGTGGAGAAAGAGTGCAGTTCAAAGAAATTCTCTCCCCCCTATCAGTTTGTTTGCATAGCAGGCCTCCACTACATACAGTCTTTCAGGTGAATGGTTGCTGCAACAATATAATGCACCTAATTAACTAGAACCCATCACCCAGTGTTAGAACTAAATTGCATTAAGTAGTTAAACATAAGTTATCAATTACCCATTTCTAAATTACTGTTTCCCTTAGCAGTGCTCACACTTACCAGCAGTGGTCTTGCTTCCATTGCAACTATCAAGGGAAGAAAATGTCTTCCTGTAACATAGTCTATAGACACAAACTAAGTGGTTTTAGTATTTATTATAATATCAAAAGTATAAAACTGTACAAAATACAAAGGCAGAATGTGGCAGGTTTTTTTTAAGCTCTCAAAACTGTACATGTTTGTTTTAGGTAACTTGTTTGATTTACCATAACTGTACTAAAATCCAACTGCTCATATCGAGTGCTAGGAAGTTTTGTTGAGGTACCAGTACTAACAACTCAGCCATAACACACAAAAAAAACCCCTCCATAATAATTTAATTTTAACCTTTTTTTCCTTAAAGAGAGGATTTCAAGGTGAGCTTCCTAATGGATTTTCCACCCTTTATTTTGACATGCAATGTACCTTTACTCCAAGGGTTAGAAGCAGAGAAAGGGTGAGATGGGAGGTAGTTCTCTGTTCACTTTACCTTAGAAATGTCAAGTCTCACTTTTCTTATTTTCTCTAGAGAGCCAGCAGATTGTACAGGTGTCCAAGCTCTTACTGGAAGTAGTGAGGAATGCAAAACAGATTTCCCCCCGTATAGCTTGTAAAAGATTTGAAAGAAATGGGGCCTGTCCTTTGGTGCTGTTACTTCTATTAAAAGACATAGAAAGAAGTTAAACCTTCCATTGTTTTGCATGTTTTGATTTTTCCTTAGAAATCAAGTTCTGAGCTTTACTGATTTTCCAGGAAGACTTACTGGGGTGCTGGAATAATGTGTTTTGGTGGGTGGAAATTGTCACCTCAGCAGACAAGCTGACCTTTGAAAAGCTTCAAAAGCAAACTGATTCTACACTTAGGACTGATTAATCTTTTTGCTCTGCAATGTTTCATTTTCTTGGCTCTTCACTACAGTTTGATACATTAAATCTTATGCAGAAAGGAAGCAGGTTTTTAAAGCTCTTTAGATCTTTTCTAATATACCGCAAAAGGGGGCAAGTCCACTGTTTTTAAGAGTGGGTAAAGTATTTCAGTTGTGGCTCAATCCCTTCTTTTCATACAAGAAAGTGTTCAGGTTTCACTTCTGGTTGCGTATCACACAAAACATTTAGGCTACCTCTGAAAACAGAATGACAAGATCTGCATTTCTGACATCTCAAATGAGCACAGGAGCTTGAAATCTTTTCAGGACTTAATACTTGGATACATAAAAGCTATACCTCTAACTTCCTTGTAGTTCCCCACAAGCCTCTGCCTGCTGGGCCTACTTTTTCAATGCCCTATTTGTTGCAGTGTTACTCTCACCATACCTGTTGCCCAGCCCAGGCTATGGTGAATTCCACTACAGTCACCTTTTCTGAATGTATCTATCTGAACAGTTTTTGACTATGTTTGAGATTGAGTAAACATTTGCCAACCGTAAATTAAGTGCTTTAAAAAACTGTTTGAGAACACATATGGAGGCTGTTAACTTTCCAAAAGTTTCAGTAGAGCTCAAAACCATCTCTGAGAGGAGACAGCCATTTTCATATACATATATATATATCAAAAGCACCATGAAACAATTCCTTCCCTTAAAGCCACGATGTCTTGTGAATCTCCAGTATTTTCAAATTGTGGATAAATATGAAATGCAGAACTCAGAAGATGCTGCTTGCATTAGCTTACATTGTTTTGTTTTTCCTGGAACAAACTAGTGGGGTCCACCTGTACAAGACATTCCTCCTTGTCTCAAATCCTGAGGTCACTACTGCAATGACTTGGCACAGTCAGTCTTATAGCTTCATAGTTTACTGTGAACTATAGGCTCCTGCAGCTAGCAGCAAGTTTCTGCGTGTAAAATGGAGGTGTACAACCGGGGTTGATTTGGTCATGTATGTACCTAGTAACAAGTCCTGTGAGTTTTCAGGCAAGTTTATATGTCCAGTGGCAGTAGTAAAATCATCAGTTTCTAAATCTTCAAATGCTTTCACAGCATCCCACAGCCGAACTGTGTTATCCATTGAACCTAAGAAGAAAATGAAGAACAACAGTTTAAGGTCTTACACTTTACAAAAAGTTATTGGGGATCAAGTTAGCAAAAAATAAAGCTCACAGAGCTAGGTTTGCTCGTAACAGTGATTACTTATGCCCTCTTCCTGCAAACAAACAGATTTTAACAAGCCTCTAACATAAATGAACACACATTAAAGTCCTCAGGATTGCAGCCCTCAGGTAACCTAAAACGAAAGCTGTGGATAAAGCACAAAGAACTTCCTTCTCCAAGTATATGGGTTTGGATTACATCGATCAGCATCGAGAAGACAGGACTATCCTGGGGGCTAGATGCCGATTTCAGGGCATGTTTATGATCCCATCACAAATGACAGTTTCTTTGTTCCATACAGGGAAGACAGCAGCATATTACAGGCCCAGTGACCTGTTTTCACTAGRGCATTAACAGATAAATTGAAGGAACGAGCCTGTGGGCTGGATCAAACCCATAYCCCGTCTTAGCTTTCACTCCTGTGGTCGTGGCTCACTGAGGATTCTCACTGCACTTCAGTTAGGAACATGCTACAAAACCAATCTAGACTATTTTTAGCCCTTCCTAAGGAAGTTATCCTGATGTGATTGCAGTGTCCATGCATTGCTTTTTCTATCAGTACCTTGAATGCGTTGGCTAATTTCAACCAGTTTACAGAACAGAGTAACAGTTTAAAATTAATAAATTCCTACAGATTTTATGAAAACATCTGACTAAAATTGGAGAGACTAAATTTAGTGCTTCCTCCTGGAGAAGGAGCTCTGCTATATTATACAGCAGAGAACTCATGTAGACAAGCTGGAAAAACAAGCAGACCTCAGAAGTACCACTGCTTATAGGGCTGACTATTGTTACATGCATATTTCTATGTGTGTGTGTATATATATATGCAATATTACATGCATATTTCTATATCAAAAATCTAGCATAAAGAAATACTAAGGTACTGGATAACTCATCCCTTCCTCTCTTCTTACAAGTCCTGTYGCTTGTCCCCCTCCCATTCCAATATCCCATCCCTCTCTTACTACAGCCACTTCTCTTCAGCCTGAGAGTTATTTCTAATTTCTGCTTCCACCCCCGCCACTACTGTACACAGATCCTGAACTTCACTGCACGATCTTTTAATGGYGTAACACTTTTCCTTCAGTTCCCAGGGTAGCGAGGGCTCACACTCAGCAGTCCTGTACGCACTCAACTTGTACCAGTTTAATCTGCTACTTTTGCTAGGCAAGTGATTCTAATTTGCCTTCCTCAGTTTAAAGAATCCATTATATTGTTCTGCTTCAGACTGACGGAGCGCAATGGAAACTTCACTGTTTCCAGCGAGTTTTACCTGATGCTAAAATCTCCCCATCTCTACTGAATCTGAGTGCGTAGATAGTGTCAGTGTGCCCTTTCAGTTCTCCCACCATCAAGCCATGTCCAATGTCCCAGAGCAGAACTCTTCCATCTGTTGCTCCAGTAGCCAGAAATCGTCCATTGGGAGAAAATGCCAGTGAATGAATTGGTCCCTGGAACACACATGTGGGCAGAATTAGTTAATGAGGTCTACTCACCTTCAGTCAAGCTGTATTTGTTCTGAACACTGCTCTTCAACATCTCACCCCAGAATTAAGGTCACTTTCATGCTGCRAGTGATATGCCTTTACCTTGTGTCCAGTGAATATTCTTACACAGTTCCCATTCAAAACATCCCAGAGCCGTACAGTCCTGTCTGCTGAGCCCGTAGCAATATAGTTAGAGTTGGGATGAAATCGGGTACACGTCACATCAGCAAGATGGCCAGCAAATATCCGTAAAGGCTGGTAGTGATCTGTTGCCCATAGGCTTGAAAGAAAAACTTTTATTAATAAAGAAAAGCCTAATGAAGTTCAAGGTCTGTTGTACACTGAGGAATACAGGAAGTAATTAGGCAGTGGTTTCTTACTGGTCAGTTTACTAAATTAGCAYGGATTGCTTTGGAAAAGTATGTATTTCAGAAGATGGAAAGAAAGAATATCCTGTCATGGTCATTAAACAATAGAAAGAGAATACTTATGATTAGATAGACACATAAGAGCGCACCATCGCATTTGTTTTCAGATAATTTAATGTGTTGAAATGCAAATAAAACTACATCAAAATATATGTTTTTTAATTCATGTGAAATAAAATTCATTCCTAGTAGGARACTGAGCTAGAAAATATCAGCTAGTCGCTTTCAAGGTGCATCCACCACAAAGTTACAAGTAAAAAAGTCATCCAGTTTCTTACCGAGCCACTCTATCATGTCCCCCTGACACAAAGTAATATCCATAAGGAGAGAACTGTGTATCCCATACTGGATAGTTGTGTCCTTTATATCCCACCAAACATGTGAATGTTTGTAGACTCCATAATCTGACAGTGCCATCCTCAGAACAGGACAACAGATAGTTTCTGTCACAGGAGAAAGTAGAGCATGTTATGTATGGAACTTACACATAGACTGTATATCCACTACACAAATACTATAAGAATTCTATGATAAGAGAAATTGTCCATTGACCAGCAGTTGTTTAGCTTGTCACATATAAATGAACGCTTTCGGTGAGGTAAGCAACAAAAACCAATTCAAGAGGAATCATATTTAGGTCCTTATGCAAAAAAAAAGGGACAGTTTGGGATGTTGATGACACTAATTCTGATGACATGGCAATACTGGGGGGGGGGGGGGGAACAGCTCGTCTTTAGTCAGGAATTCCAGTTATATGAAAAGAATGACCAGTAAATTGTTACACTATCACTTAAAACAAGAAGAACATGCTAAACAAAATGTCAAGATTCCATACAAAGTTTGCTTCCCAGCTGTGTTTCTGCTATGGCTGTTTCTCGTGTAGCCATGTGCGTGCGAGCAATACTTTAGCTGTTTAAATGTACTTTCTACTCTCCAGAGTCTCATAATTACAAAATGTTTTTAAATCTCCTATTTTAAAGATACCATGCTATACRTTTTGAAAATAAAGGCTTCTAGGACATGAGGGAAACTTGAGCAAGTGCAGAGAGAAGCTATGTTCAATCCATTTTTATGTTTTGCATTATCACAAGTGAAATCAATGCTGCAGTAGTTTCCCTCTCTACAATTCACTTGGTTAAAACCCAGCTTAAACTACAGTTTGCCATTAAGATGGTCTATTTTGCCATTTAAGTCCTGAATCTCAAGAAAAGTGCTGGGCATCCTCAACTTCTCATTGATTTCAGTAAAAGCTGACAACGCCCAACAGCCTGGGCTTAATGAGCACTTACACTCATACACAGCAGTTCCTTAGGACCTGCGTACACAAGAATCGCTTTAACCTTCTGGAAAAAGCTGCATTAACAACATGTTCACATCCAGTAGCATACGATCAAGACTCGAGACAAGCTATCTAGGGAACTCATAAACTTATTTTACCTATCAGGACTGAAGCTGGTGCCATAGACAGGTCCACTGTGACCATATAAAATCTTCAACTCACTTGCTGTTTTCTCATCCATGATCCTCTCCAAGACATCGTCTGATTCTTTGTCGATGAGACTGAGGTCTGTAACATTTCAAAGTTCATGCATAACAACTGTCAGAAGTTCAACAAAGACAAATGCCATGAACAGCAAAACAGATAGTATTCTTTTTAAGAGGCAAGTATGAAGTGAACAAGACATAGCACCTGGGAATTGGTAATTCTGAAATTCAAAATGGCATTTAGAAGTGTTTTTACCACTGTAAGAGGTGAAAACAATGCTTTACATAAATAACCRCTTTTTCTCTAGTCTTCACTAAGAGCTAAAATAAATTAAACCTCGTATATATATATATTTTTTTAAGATGTACCATCCAGTCTCTAAACAAACTAAAAGCTTCTTGATAGAGATGCCAGATTTTCATGTCTTTTCCCAGAAAGTTAATAYGCCATAAACACATTCTTCAGGCATCAATGTGTTTTGACAGCTACACACTACGCACAACTTAAAATAACTTTTAGTCTGTAGGCTCCTGTTTGCTGAATACCACAACCACATCCCAGTTAAATACAAAGATTAAGAAATGTTGGTTTGGTATTTAGCTTCAAACATAACACGCTGTTTCATAAACAGCGGAATTAAAGAAGCCTGGTTTCCACAAATTTGTGTAGGTGTTGAGATACTTGACATTTTCCTCCRTCCTCCTCCTCCTCAAAGTTCCCCCTTTTGATCTACCCCAAGATACTTTTAGTCTCTCCCCTAAATCCCCTATACCCAGCTGTCTCCTACACCCTATAGCTACCATCCGCTCARGAAGCAAGACGCACTCTGGCTAATTCCAAGCACTGCATGCTGACATGCACAACAGGTAACTACTGAGCTCTCCGGAGCTTTTCCAGCACTGTTTCTGGCTAAAGAGAAGAAAATTACTGTTACTGAATTATTATTTTCAGGAAAGCTGTAGGAATACAGTCATCTCCAAGACTTCCGCTTGTCAAATTTGGCTGAAAATGGTGAATGGGCTCAAAAGTTAATCAGAGGAGGAACAGGCTGATAGAACCAGATGCCTAAGACTTATCTCATTAGGAAGTCAGGCTAAACATACCATCAACCAAACAGCCCAGCGTTCTGGGCAATCCAAACTCTGATTTTCCRTAAGTCTAAATATAAGTCTAAATATAACCTATCAGTCGACAAAAGATATATATGCTTATGGATTATGCCCAACTGGGGACCAGAGCAAAGCTACAACACTTCTTTTCAGCGACAAAAAAAGGATTTCCCCTCTATCTGGCACTGAAAGTTCCCTTTAAAAACATTGCTAACTATAATACACAATATGCAATCACACATCTGTGCACGTTGCTTCTTCCAAAATTAATGAAGTGACAACAACCGCTGAAGACAATTCTCCTGACACAGACATCTTTCTCTGTTCACACAAAGCATAGCTGTCATAAGACCATAATATTTAAGATGAGCATGCATTATTTAATTACCTGCTGCTGTTTTCACACTACGTAGCTTTTTCGGAGTCACAGACCACACTCTGACAGTAGAGTCAGCAAAGCCTCCTACAATCATGCTAGAGTCATCTGTAATATCCACTGCAGTTAGACCCTACACACAAAATAGCCATTTATATTAAGTTTGTATCTTTTACGATGCATTTTGAATACTAGAAAATCCTAAATACTAGTAAGAAAATTAACTAGACTGATTTACAAAAAAAAAAATAAATAAATTATTCTAAAATAGACTGGATGAAAGTATACATGTACTTGAAATGAACACACACACATCCTTATGCCATGAAGAATAAAGATATATGAACGAAGCCTGGTTAATAACAATACGACAGTACTGTTTTCCAGTATTTCAGGGCAAATTATCTACTGTATTCAAGTGTATTCTACAAAATACACTTAGGGTCCCACATGAAAAGYGAAAGAAAGAATTACAGCAAAACCAGAGCAAAAACATAGAAATTAAATAGTTTAAGGAAGTCTTTAAACATTATTTTAAAGAGTTAGGATGCTCATTCCAAATACTSCAGTAAGCCTTGCCAACTCTGTTAAGAAAAGAAAAGAAAAAARGAARGTAGTGAGCTAAATGGCACAARATTTCTCAAAACTGTGGATAAACATCAGATTTTGCTATCCTGAGTATTAGGGGCCAGAGTCTGGCTGCTCCTGGCRCAGGAAGCAGAGGAGCCATTAACTGCACCTTGCTGCTGCTGCTGGGAGAGTGGCCAGGGTGCAGGAAATGAGTGTTTCTGCTCAGAGGGCCCCCTCGCAGCAGTGGCAGCTGCTCTTTCCTGCAGTGGCGGCTGCTCTTTCCTGCAGCGGCGGGAAGAGCTGCCAGTTTGGCTTTCCAATGTTTAACTCTGTAAGGTGAGGGCACTGGGGCCATGGAGATTTTGTCCCTTCAAGCACTCTGCTAATTTAAGTAACTGCCATGCTTGCTTATGCCCAGAGCCAGTTTCACTTCATGTATCAGGTTTGTCCCAGGATTTAAGTGCTTACAAACTTATGACCTCAATATTTACCAAGAAAGTCTTAGACAGAGCAGAATCACTATTTAACAGTCAATCCAGCTATCTCAGTCTACAAACCTAGACAGAATCACACATCAGAGCTTCCTTTTTCTCTATTAAGAGTAGTGTTTGTCACTTTGATTCCCTCTTCCATATTACCCAAGTCCTTCTTTTACTAACCTGATAAGCATTAAGGAAGGTGTAGAAACAGATGGAGGGCAAGCAGTCYGGGCCAAGACGCACACGCCTTGCAGCTTCCTTCACATTCATTATTTTATCCAACTTGTCAGAGTCTTTCAGTTCAGGCAGAGGAATTCTACAAGCAGTACACATTTTATGAACTAAAAGCACTTTCCATATTGTCAATTTAAACACAGATACCTCAACATCTCAATATTAAAATACGAAACAAGAATTGAAGAACTAAAAGAATGAAAGACTATGTAAAAGATTAACTGACCAAAAAAAAAAAAAAAAAAAAAAAAAAAAAAAAAAAAAAAAAAAAAAGACCAAAAAAAAAAAAAGAAGAAAAGAAAAAAGGAGAGCCAATAGCTCTTCCAGACATTTCATTCCAGACAGGCAGTGGAAGAAGACAACAAATCAAGTCTGAAAAGATTAGAGGGTAACTGAATAAAATTTTAATAGGGGAAATATACACCAAGCTTTTTATTACTTCCCTTGAAAGCCTTACGGCTACAGCTGGAACAGCCAAAGAGCCAAAAAAAAAATCATGTGAGCCATGATGCAGATTTGGTATGACTAGACTGGACTTAACAAGCCCTCTCCACACATGATTTCCTTGTTACCTGTTTTGGGGAGGAGCATTAGGGTCTTGTTTTTTACTTTTTGACCCTACGCTATCTTTTTTAGGTTTTTTCTTCTTCGGTTTTCCCTCTTCATTTTCCCCTTCATCATCTTCATCATCCAAAGGCACGTCAAACTCTGGTTCTTTAAGTAAACCAAAGAAAACCTGCAAGCCAATAAGACAGGCATGAGACAAAACAATATTTGCTGTTCCTACGGAAAAGTGTTTTTTGAAATGGAAACTCTTCAACATAATAGTCCAAGACTGTAGAATAACAGAGTTGTCTATTTAAAATTATTATATTTAATATTGCTGCATACATTACTGGTTAACCTATAACAATGTGATAATGTGTACGTTCTGCTGTTTTATCCAACAACCAATCTGGACAACTGCAAATTCTCCCACCATCTCTTAGCACATTCTTAAAGCAGAATCCCTACAGCTTACGTATCTTGTCTATGTAGTACTGCGAGTATATCAAGATCCACACAAACATAATAATTCATATAATTCCCGAATAATTCAGGAGTTAACCTTGTGTTCAGTCTACCAAACTGAACTGTCTCTCACAGGGATTCAAGCGGTTCTTCAGAGACCAGCCAGTGGTACCTCCCTCTACTCCTGCCAGCACCTAATTGCACCCCTTTTTGTTCATGCTGTCTCTTAAGATCTCCAGTAGCAATGGTYAGTCTATACTAAAGCGAAAAATGTCTCCCTGAGATTCTAGAATTGCTCAATAATAAAAGTGCAACAATCATTGCCTCTTACCTTTGCTTTATTAGCCTCTCGCTTTGCCTCCCCGGCCAGGCTTCCAACCATAGCATCTATCTGTTGCTTACTGCGAGGCATGCCATCAAAGATATCAATGTAGAGATGCTCCTGAACAATGTTCCAGATCTGGTTGTTCTGCTTTTCCTGCAGATGTCTCTTCAAGAGCTGATAAGAGTCACGGGAAATACGCAGCACAAACTTGCTTGTTCGGAAATCCAGCATGGTCTCATTACCTTTCATATGTTCTTTTTTGGTTAAGCTAGATAATACACGCAGGTCATCCTGGTAATAACACTCCTGATCCCCATGAAATCTATTGAAACAATTTAAGATAGAATAAAGTGTTTATTATGAAAACATTATTTCCTAAGTGAACACATTAACATGAAACATGTAAAGAGCTTTTGGGAGCTACTAACTATATAAGGAAATATTTTTACTGCCGAAATAAGATTCATCCTGGAGGGGGACACAGCAGTGATTTACAGTACAAAGTAAAAGTATCCAACAGCAGCTAAAAACCAAGATGAGAAGAACAAATGCAAGCTCACAGAATTTCATATGAGCAAAGGGTTACCGCCTGTAGTGAAGTTACACTAACATGCTTACTTACAGAAACCCTAATTTGCAGTATCATAAARTAAGAGCATTTTTGATTATGTAAGACTGTTTGTATTTATAGCTGATTCATTACATGAATATGTGTATTTCACAATGAACTTATATGTTTCCCACTCTCCATTTGCAATATCTAAAAGTTGACATGAGTCTAGAGAAAATAAGTTTTCCATTTTTACTCAAAATTATGTTATAAAATCCTGGTGGGAGGGAACATTTTAACTACATTTACAGAACTAATTTTTCTGACCATATTTAAGGGARGAGAAGTTTTGGGTTGAAGCATTTCATAATTAGTCTGAACACCACCCCCCAACAAAAAYGAAACTTGAATTTCTCCTCAAAGGATTGAGACATAGTGGGAGCACAGAAAATTGAAGGTTAGCCATAAGTAAATTACTTCAAATTTATTTGAAGAATTTCTATACGCAAGCCATGACATTAGTAAATATTTATAGAGTACCTTACTTTGGCATTTCAGTGCAATTTTCTAGTGTTAAAAAATGACCCAGTAATCTTTCCCTAACAAAGCAGCATCTCTTCATTAATGATTTGCATCAGCCAATTCAAATTCCCACCAGCCCATCATAAAGATGGTTCAAAGTCTGCACATGTACAGTTCAAAAGCATGCAGTTTGCATATGTTTGTAACATGAAAGATTGAAAAAGGAT
The DNA here is from genome assembly GCF_003343035.1 of Apteryx rowi. Lineage (NCBI taxonomy): Eukaryota > Metazoa > Chordata > Aves > Apterygiformes > Apterygidae > Apteryx > Apteryx rowi. The sequence goes on from NW_020449418.1 coordinate 6,500,455, forward strand.
TTAAGAACCGTTACAGTAATCCATGATACTGTTCGTTCAGATTCCAAATCCCTCCACCATTAGAGAAGAAAAATAATGTATTCATATATATACACGAACCTATGCTACTATAGCTCACAGATTTAATCAAAGTAGCAAACCAAAACTAATTGAAATACACAAATGAAAATAAATTACCTTTCAAAGAAGGACTTTGCTTCACTCTCATGTTGATTGTAAACCAATTCCAAATACATGTGCACAAAGAGAGGATAAAACAGCTGGGATAATTCGGCTCGGTGACAGTCCAGGGAACACTCAATGAAGTGTTTTAATCCACTGTAGTATTCCTCGTACAGTGTCGGGTCCCCCTGCTGATTGTAGGCAGATAATACTGCACTCACATCTGGCTGATCTTCCACAACAACACCTCCTCCAACTGCAAAAGTATTACCATATAACAAGAGCTTGTAAGCTAGACGGAAAGAACTAGCAAATGCACAGTGGCTCACACGTCCTCTGCTAAAGTGAAGCGCTCAGAGCAAAACACAAACGCCAGGTCTTGTGCTTGTTCAACACTGCTTCAACATTAAGAGTGGGGGGACGGCAGCACATTAACTACAGCCTGCCAGCCAATTCTTCTTGCACCTTCAGCTATTTTTCATACTTTCTTGCCAACAGCTGCCTGTAAGTTAGTTAACATACAAACATATGGCCTAATTCTGCTAAGATTTTACATGGAAAGGTAGAAACAACTAATGGCACCAGAATAAGTTCTCTTTACTGCTCAGACTAGAAGCAGTCAGATGAGAAACAGAATCTTTCTGAGCCTGTAAAATATGCCCACTGTAATTATTTTGCTTCTACTAACCCAAGAAACTAGCTTCAAGTGAACAATTCACCGAGACCACAACACAACCACTACAGGGCAGTGACGTTTTGTCACTGGCTAACAACTCTTAGAGCTCTCTTCTCCATAGCAGTCAATACTTATTTTCATCACTTCATCTTCTACGTAAAAACAATCACATTAGGTGATACTGGGAACAAGCTAACTTATGGTATAAAGTTTACTGAATCTCTGACATATTGGTTCCAAAAATTTCACGCTACTTTCAATATTCTGTAAAGCCATTCCATGGAACCTATTGCTTAAAAGCACTCTAACGCAAACTATCCCGAGAGCATATCAAGCAGCTGGCGACCCAGACTAGAAGCAGATAGAGCCTCCTTTCATTTGCATCGCTGCAGCTGCATCTCGGACCATCACCTCTGGCCGCAAAGGAAACCTTCGGCGTCTTGCGCTGCCATTAGTGGAGACGGGGCACAAGTCTGGGGGAAGCACCCTCCGCTTTGACAGCGCTCCCCGCTCTCGGCCCCGGTGGGCTGCCCTGCCCGAGGGCGAGCGGCGCGGGGCCTCCCCCACGCAGGGGGCTCAGGCCGCGGCCCAGCTCCCTCCCCGCCCGGCCCCGGCCCCGGCCCCG
>NW_020449418.1:6502337-6503483 GCF_003343035.1 Apteryx rowi
CATCGGGGTCCGGCTTCACCGCCACCACCTCCGCCGGCTCCTCAGGTAGCGCCGCCATCTTGCGCCGCCCCCATTCGCCGGGGGCGGACAGCCGCCGCCAGGCGCGGGAGCTCTTGCGACAGTCAGGGCAAAGCGCGGCCGCCTTCCTACGCGCTCGCGGCTTCTTTTTGCGACGCTGCCGGGAGCGGTTTACGGTGGCGCGGGTGGTGAGGACCTGGCAACCCTCTCGGGGCCCGTGCGGGATCTGAAACACAAACGCGAAATACCCGCAGTTTTCGGGGGAGTTCTGCGTGGCTGCGAGCCACGGAGCTCCCCAGGGTGCTGGCAGAGTGCCTAAGCGAGGAAGCTCGCTCAGAAATGGATCGCTTTTGCCCTAGCGAGCCACCTCCGCGTCCCCAGGGCACTCCGCGGAGTGGGTGTGAACTGGCGCTGGGGTCTGCGCGGGCGCGGGGCGTCCTGTGACACCGGTTAAACACCTGAACCGTCTCGGTTACAAACTGCGTTTAAGGGACGTGTCCTGCAGCTGATTCCATAACAGAAGGCACTGACCTCACTAGAGGTAAAAACGTAGCGACGCATTTTCATGATAAATTAAACATTTACCTGCGCTTCTTTAGCCAGTCACTTAATTCTTAGCTGGAGGAGAGTAAAAAAACAATTAAAAAAAAAAAAGCTGTAGGCTATAAAAATTCCAGGCCCATGTTCCCTGGACGCATGCGCCGTGGTGTCATCACGTGACAGTTTAAACTACAGTTCCCAGCACGCCCCGGGCGATTGCTACGCTGCGCCCACCCCCGCCCGAGCTGCCGCCCCGGCGGACTACAGTTCCCATCGGTCGCCGCGGGCGGCCGGCAGCCGGTGCCGCGTTTGCCCCGGTTCCCGCCCCCACCCCAAGCCATGGACACGGAGGTGGACGTTGGCTCTGTGGTCTCAGGGCTGTCGAGCGGTGATGGGGTCGGCGCCGGCCCGGCCGATGAGGACCAGGAGATGGAGGGAGCCCCGAGCTGCTCGGGGTCGCGCTCCCTCCCCTTCGAGTTCGAGCGGAGTCGCTCCGACTCCAGCGGCGACGAGGACGACGACGAAGACGACGAGGAAGAGGAGCTGGAGGAAGAGGAGCTGGAGGGGGGGGCCGGGCCTCCCTTCGGG
>NW_020449418.1:6503768-6543270 GCF_003343035.1 Apteryx rowi
GGGCGCCGGGGTGCGGCCGCCGCCGGAGGGGCGCCCAGGGCTCCGGGGCCGCGGGGAGGAGGGCGGGGGCGCGAGGGGGCGACGTGCGCTGCCTCGGGGAAGTTGCCCGGCCTGAAACGCAGCGGCTTAAAACCGCCCCTGACGCCTTCAGGAGTCTTCGTTTTGCAGGCTGGTCCTGCAGAGCAGCGGGTTTCCACTTTACGCGCTTTTAGGTACTCCTAAAAACTCTCCAGTGCACACTTAGATCCCCGCTTAGGCAATTTAAGCCTTCTCGTAATAGGCTTTTCATCATTATTTCTGTTGCCCACGTTCATTTTATCAGTCTAATTTAAAATGAAATCTGTGCAAACCGTTGGCATAGCTGGGAAAGTGGTAAGCAGCAGCATGTGGGCAGTATGAATGGCGTGATGAAGCAAAAGCAAGCCCTTCCGTCTGTCTTTGAGACTAGAGAAAACATAACAGAAATTTACTGTGTCACCTTTCTCGGGCAGCAGAGTGAAAGCCATTGCTATAGAAAAAAATCTGTTCTTATTCAAAGTAATAGACTTCTGATGGGAAGGTTCTTGTGAAATTCCTTGTATATTTTGCTGGTAAATGTTAATCAGAACTCAAAGCAGTGAAATTTCAGTCCTTGTTTCAGTATGTATTTCTGTGAATGCTAACTGTGTATTAAAACAAGAAACAGCACTAGTTCTGCTTTTTGATTGAGGGCCCCTACATATTTGCTGAGCATTCTTCGAATAACGACTTTATTTGCTGCTGGTAGCCACTTCAAGCTTGCTGATTGTGTGATATTTGATAGATCTGTTCCCAAGAGAGCTGTTTGTGGTTTGCTTTTCAGATATGATTCATAAATAAATTAGATCACCATTCACAAAAAGGTCAACCCAGCAAAGTAGATGAAAGTTTTTAGAAAATAACTTTTACCTGAGGAATGATTGACCTCTTTGAAAACCCATTTCTGCAGCATGTTGACTCAGATTTTTTTCATCTTTAATAAGGCCCAAGGTTGTGATATTTCAGAGACAAGAATCAGGAAATTTCTTGGCTTATTCGGTGTATTCAAACTYGTATCAACTGTTTTGGTTTGTAGCGCATGATAAACCTCTCCGAGTTGACCCCTTACATCCTGTGTTCCATCTGCAAAGGTTACTTTATTGATGCTACAACCATTACAGAGTGTCTGCACACCTGTAAGTACCAGTATTTTCATTCTAAGAATTCAGATGCAAATTTAAATAAAAGACAGCAGTTCAGTTGTTCTGGCTGAGACCTTTGTGGCTTCACAAAGGTAATTACCTCTTTAAAGTGAGCATGCCTTGTGGTTATATTGTTCCTTGAGAGAATATAGTCATGGATATCTTGAGCATCAGAAGACCTGAAGTAATAACCGTGTCGGCTCAGTTTCTTCAGTTACGAGGGGAAGAAAGAAAGAATATGTAGAGAAAGATGTAGCCCAAGTCAAACAAAAACAGAGCTATTACATACATTCTTAAAGTAGGCTCTAAGAATTTGTAATGAGTATGTAACTGAGAAACAAAAGCCGAGTGGCACTGCTCATGAAGGATTGAAGAGTTTCCTAAACCGTTGCTGATATGAACTGATAAGTTCACAAAACTGAAGACATAGCTACATGGAAATAGCAGTTTCAGCTATGGAAACAATTATATGGATCTACAGAACAGTTAATCTGTAACCTGATCTATAGATGAATAATCAAAAATTGATTTCCATGTTTTTATTTTGTTATTTTCCTCTCAGTCCTTGAGTTGTGATAACATTTTTTTCCATTACTAACAGAACTGCTGTTTTCTCCCAAAGCTATTAAATCCTTTTCTGTGAGACTGACTCTTTAAACCATGCTTCCACCTGAGTTCAAGAATCTCTGCTCCTTGGTACTTCCAGTCACTAACAGTTCACAAAGTCTGATTTTTTTTTTTTTTTCCTGCCTGATTTTTTTATTTTATGAGTTGATATATACCATGTAATCTTTAGTGCGGTTTGTAATTTAGGAAAATGAACAGTTATTAGTCAGGACAGCATATTTTTTTTACATACAACTGTTTGATATGTTTGAAGTTTTCTAGTAACTGGTCTGAGAGAGCTTAAAGTGTTCAAGCTAATATGGAGCTGATGTGATAGTAAGTTATTTATTTCAGATATCCCTACTCATTAGCTTTCCTTTCTGATTGTTAAAATAGGCATAAAATACAATGGAAAGGGCAGAATTATAATTTCTTACCTTAATTCTTCTACTGAAACTGTTTGTGTGGTGTTTTTCAGCAAACTTTTGGTCTGCAGCAGACAGTATTTTGTTGACTTAGCTCTACTTGTGTTCTGGACAGCACAGTTATRATATTTAACATCTTCCTTTGCATCAGTCAGTAGGATATTATGACCTATAAATGCTGAAGAATACCATATCCTTTATGGGTAGGACTGTAGTTTGCTTGGGTATTATAGCATTGTTGAAGGTTTGACTTCATTTTGTCTCAAGCAACCTTTATGTGACAAGTGTGTAATTTCTCCTCTTGTATAAACAGATGCTATTATATAAAGGACATGTGACTTTTTTTTTCTTTACAGTCTGTAAAAGCTGCATAGTGAGACACTTCTACTATAGCAACAGATGTCCAAAATGCAATATCGTTGTACATCAGACACAGCCCCTTTATAATATCAGGTAATAAGTTCACGCCATTTTATAGGTTGTAATTTTTGTCGTGAAGTTCTGCTATTTCCTTTAAATGTGTTCTTTCAGGGTTTTTTGGTTTTGTTTTACAGACTTGTAATGCTTTCCTATTTCAAGTGAAGGATCGGTTACAAGAAACTCATCATGTTCTTTGTTTATATAAGCTTCATACAGTTTCCACAGTGAGAATATAATTACTCAATTTCTTCTTTTCTCTAGTTTCTGATGCTTTCTAGGGTTTGTTTCCTCTGCACCTTGTTGGGTATTTTTATGCATTTGCCCAGTATTACGGGTGAAACTAAATCTTAACTATTTGCTTTGATTGCCTTTTAGCCAAAACTTTGTTTGCATAGTATACTTGTTACTAACTCTGAAAATAGAGTTTTAGTTTCTTGAACCATTTTTGAAGGGTCTTTTTTCTTTTTTTTCCCGCTCTATGTGACTTCTTTTATTGGAGCTCTATTGTCAAGACCTGAATCTAGGAAGACAGATCGGCAACTCCATCTGTCACTTGTTTCAGCAGTGTATTTGGCAGCTTTGTTATGATTTAATGTAAAAGATTCTGTATTGCACCAAAAATGTCTGTGTTGCAGCATGTTTCCTGAATTACTCAGCTTTTTAGTAACTTAAGTACTTTAGACTTCCAAAATTGAAGGGCACTCACTTCCATGTTTTTCCTCTTTTATAGACTGGACCGGCAATTGCAAGACATAGTGTATAAATTAGTTGTCAATTTGGAGGAAAGTAAGTCCCTTTCTTTATCTTATTACCATCTAGATACTGGAAAGACTGAACAGAAAAGAGAATAATTCAAAGCCCCGTTTCTACACTGGGCACCTTAAAATAGTTTTGTAACATTTTCTTCATAAAACTAGGAGATATGGTGGAACTTGACTGTGAATCTTAATGAATTAGCCGTACCAACTAGCATCTTTCTGACTGCTAAGATGCTATTATATATGGTTCTATGTACACTAGACATGTAAATGTGTGTATAATATACAATGGTGATCTAGGTTTTTTATTTTTTATCATTACAATGAAATAATAGTGATGCTGAAGTTAAATTTACATTGATGTTTTTAAAAGTCCTGTTCCAGATCTGCTATTGGACAAAGCAGTCGTTGTGTTGGAGGTGTTTTGTTTTACTCTCTTATCTCATGAAATAAACATTTCACTGTTTCCAGAAAAACATCCAGATAATATTCCAGTATCATGTCTTGTGTTTTTGTATGTGTACAGTAAATGTCATTCTGTCTAATTATCATAGGTTTATTTGTCTCCATTGCAAAAAGTTGCTAGGACTGCTCGATTCTCTCAAATGCTTTTATTTTTCTCTCACTGGCACATTTCTTTTTCTGATTTACTAGGTGTATTCACTGTCACATGCCAATTATCTTGAACCTGAGGAGGCAATGAATCTCATAGTGGTACACAGTCCACAAGGATGGACTGAGTGAAAGACACGTGCCTAGTGGACTATATTTAGATCAATGTGTGTGTGTGTGTGTGTATATATAGAGAGAGAGAGAGAGACATAATCTTGACAGTCAGAAGGACAGAAGGATGCTAGTTTTATAACTTGCTCATTATGCTTTATAGCTGGCTTGTCTGATTTTTTTCCAGTTTTTATTAACAAAAATCTTAGTCTAGGTATCTTAAGCAGCCCAGCGTCATAGGGAATACTAGTGATAGTGAAGGTCTGTCAACACTTGCAATGCCTTTACTAATGTTAGCCAGAATTGTTCTGACTATGGGAAACTATATGGCTATTCTCAGCCTCTGTAACATTCCAGTCTGTTCTGTCTTGTGCTTTTCCAGGAGAGAAAAAACAAATGCATGACTTCTATAAAGAAAGAGGATTAGAAGTTCCCAAACCAGGTGAGCTGTAATCGCTTTAGAGGACACTGTTAAGGAGATATTTGCTATACCATTAATTCTTAATGACTTCCCTTGAAATACTAGTTCACAATTGAAGAAATGGGATTATTGGTTGTTGATTACTGTGTTTTATAACAGTACTCAAATTACAAAAATACAGGATAACACTGACAGCACTTGAAACCAGATTGTGTTTGGATTTTGTTATTTTTAGTTACAGATCTTATTCTGCCTAGAATGAGGAAAATGTTTATAAAATGAGCATTATTTTATTTTCTTGCCTTAATAAATAATAGAAGGTATAAGGGAGTAAGAATAAGAACTTTAGAGTCCATTAACAGATGAGGGCTTGTCTTAACTGTTTTTTGTTTTACTGTCAAACAAACAGCTATTTGAAGAGATGCCATGCTGAATGGTAAGAAAATGCTAGTGGCTCAGATACACAGAATGCAATGAATAAAGAGCTGATTTGGTGAAATATTTAGGATGAATTGCGTGGGCACTTTTTCCGTATGAGCTCATCTGTTTTGCTTGGTGTATGTTAGCATCTCATGCTGTTTTTATTTCAAGTTGTGTTTGCATTTCAACTATTTGGATATTTTAGCTGTCCCCCAGCCAGTTCCAGTGAGCAGAGGAAGACCTCGAAAAGTTCTGGGCTCCGTGTTCCGGATCCCGCCAGAACTTGATATCTCGATACTTCTGGAGTTCATTGGGTGAGTTGTGGGCAAATATAAGAGCAGATGCCTGATGCGAGGATGCTGCTTGTGTGTGTTGGACCATTACTGACTCTAAGGTTTCACTGAACGTGTGTTTCCTCCATCTTGAATAGCAGGTAGGGGAGCAGTGTGAACTTGCTGCTGCAATAGTGACAGTCAGCAATGCGTGGCTAGATGTACGGTTAAACATTTAAGGTATCTTCCTGTGAAAATAGCTTCCTAAAAAGTTTAGAATTTTAAAACTTACCTGTATTTTGTTTATTTTTGACAAAGCAGTGTAGTTTCAGTAAACCGAGTGACAGAATCACAGAATCGCTGAGGTTGGAAGGGACCTCTGGAGATCATCTAGTCCAACCCCCCTGCTCAAGCGGGGTCACCTAGAGCACAGTAGGATCTGCCTCTCCTACACTCCGTTAATGCCTGTAGGTGGCAGTACCGCTAATGCTGACTCTGCCAGGACTGTCTCAGGTGACTAGGGGACTGTAACTGTACATTGTTACATGCTTTTATTAGCCAGAAAATACTATATTCTAAAGATAACTCACCAGGAAGGTGAGCTGTAGCACTTCAGAATTAGGGGAAGGAAAGCAAAGAAACGGCACTGAATTCACTGTGATTGAAGTATTTATGTTTTGGATAGTGCAGTTTCTTCAGGATACAGCACATGAAGATGAGTGATTGGAATACATTAGTCAAAATTACAACATATGGTGTCACTCTGATACTGTATGCCTGGGAGAGTCTTATAACTAGTCCTGCTTTGCTGAGCAGTATAGGTCATTTATAATAGTCAGGTATCACGAGTTCAGTGCTTAAAAAGAGCGTGTGTGCAGCCCTGGTGCTACTTCAGCAGGAGAAGTACCTTCTTATTACGTCAGCTTCCAGTGTTTGGGGCTTAAGAGCTTCTTTGACAATGCATTAGGAACTTGATGCCTAGAAGGAATTTGGCAAACACAATCAGTGGCAGTTTGATAATTTATAGAAAGCAAGGTTTATTCTGAATTTATCTGACCAAAACAAGCTAGAAAACCTGGGCAGCAAGAGCAGAATTCCTCTAAGTATTATAGATGGGGCTAATAATACAGTCTGCTATTAAATTTGTCTGACAGGTTCCCTGAATCAATTAGGCCAAAGCTTTTGTGTCAGGAATCACCCTTAGATATAAATTGCGAGAGGGAAATTCCTGCCCAAATATTTGAGCCGTTTTCAGGAACACGGGAAGGAGAAATTGCATTGTTTTGTCCTGGTGCAGATTTACAGGAGAGTGATTGAGAAAGGGAGGGCATGGGGAAGAGCTATAACCGCTCTGATAGCTGCACACAGTGGAGCTCCTCACTTTGTGGGGGAGGGAGCAGCTTGACTGTTGTGCAACTCTTACCCTTCTACCCGGATTGTGCCTGCTTTTGGCCTGATTTGTCTGAACAAATTGTTCGGAGAACTCGAGTGTATAATCATAGCAAACTATTACACAAATGGTGTACAGTCAAGCACTCAAATATTGGGAAATTGTAGCAGCAAAACGTGCCATCTTGATTGAACCTCACTATTTCTTTAACTGGATGAGACATAGGATTGCAGGAAGAGAAGAGAAGGTCTTATAGCTAAACCAGGAGAAACCTAGATTCAACTGTGCCTGTGCTATAGAGTCTCCATGTGAATCTATACACCTGACTTAATTTCAGTGTTCTTCATTTTCCCTATGCCTGGCATGCAGAAACGCTAAATGCTCACAAGTGCACCTGAAAGCAATGGGACTCATTTTAGAGGCCTTAAATTGGGCGCATGCAATTCTTGGTAGCATTCTGGCACAATCTGTCTTGGGCTCCTCTTTCTAAACAAGGTACGATATTGCCATTCTGCTGAATAGGGAGGTATGCAAATACATTCATTTGTATGAAGAAATGAAACCACTGAGGAAATTAATGCTTTTGCCATAAGAACAGGGTTGTCATAAATAAAGCCAATAGTCAAGTACTGAACAAGGAGACAAAACCAAGACATTATATAGCGGTTCAGTGAGTGACCATTGTCTATTCTGTTTAGTGAACACTTTTTTAATTTGTAGACATGTTTTCTCCCTTAATGAATGCAGTATAAAATTCATGATGTAATTAATGCAGAATCCCAGTGACCTGGTGCTCAGGCTTATGATTGTTACTCATTTGAGTATAATGTGAGTAAGTGGATGTACACAGACATAAGGTAAAACGCTTTGACTGAAACCTCACTGTATATGCAGTTATCTTATTGCCTCAGCTGTGGTGGTATCTCATTAAGTCAGGGCCCAGATGCAGTTTAAGACATGCTGGTTTTGAGACCTGTGATGGTACCAGACAGTGCTGTGCTGGGCCGGTAGATGGCAGAGGGAGCCTAGGGAGCGAAAGGGCATTGGCACACGCTTACACCGAGAGCCTTATGTCTTTGTCAGTGATACATTGCCAGTTACATTGTAAAATCACTGTAAAATCTGAAATTAGATTTTTGTTCCAAGTTTGTCCCTTTCAGGTTAAAACATTGTTTCTTGGTGACTCTATAAAAAGTTTCATGAGACTATCTTGGCTGAAGGAATAGATACAGTTTGAATTCCTTGTAGTGAAGGTACTTTGTTTATGATTTCTCCTGCTAAAGGCTCCTGGTTGCTTTTTCCCCTTGCTGATTCTCAGCAGGTCCATTTTTCTTTTATCAGAGCAAGAGGAAGATGTAAGGAAATTTAGACCTCAAAAGTGATATACATGTACGTGTCCGTGTGTGAAACTAGTTAACTTTTAAATGTGTTTAGATTTGTCTTTCCAGTAGTTCGATTTGAAGCTTCCATTCCCGTGTTGGTAGCAAAGCAAGTAATATTGTGCAAATACCACATATACTATGTAAAACTGTCCTGTATGTTTTCATTATTAGATGGAAGGAAGCACAGAAAGTTTCTAACAAGAAAGGGTGATGACTTAACAACAACAAACCCCCAAACTTCCAGTTACGTGTTTTGAATTCATTTTTATTTTTTATTTCTATCTTGCAATTTATTTTAGTGACTTTTTAAATCTTTGTTATGCCTTATATGTTTAAAATTTCATCTATTTTCCTCTTCAAATGTCAAAATCAAAGAACTTATCTTGGTGATGAGAGATTAAGAAAGCTCTGTGGATAAAGAGAAGTAAGAACAGATTGGACCATTCAGCAGAAATTTTTATTCTGAAATTTTATTTTGAAATTTTGTTTTAAATTGTCTGAATTGTCTCTACAGTATGTTAAATGGTTAAATCTTTCTTGTGGCAATGGAATTATAGCAAAGAAAATGACTGCTGAAGTGGAAAAGCTTTTCTGCCTTTGTTTCTTGATAGCTTTAAATTTCATTTCAGCAGCAGAACTTGATAGTTTTACTTAACTCTGTCTCATGGCAGGTACGTATTTTAGAGACGGAAATACCTAAATTTTTAACCTGAAGTGTCACACTAATGTGTGGTGTGCACAAGCTTTAGGGGTTTTTTTGTTGTTTTTTTTGTTTGTTTGTTTGTTTTGCTATACCAAATGGTCAGTAGAATATATTCTATTTATAAAGTGATACTTGATTTTTTTTTTTTTTTTTTTTTTACCTCCTCCAGTACAGTGAGTTACTGCATTTCTTCTCTCGTACGTACACACTCACTAACGCAATGCAAGAGTAGTGAGATGTTGTGAATTGGGCATAATTCCTTGAGAAGTTTTTTTTTATAAACTCAATGTTCCCCATCTTGTACTGCAGTGTATAATCACTAGTTCACATGCACAGATTGTATGAATCAATGAATTAAAGCCTCCATTAAAGCCAGCTGGGAATTTGATCTTTTGCCACCTTTGTATATGTTTCACCTTCCAGAGAAGCATCTGCTACCTTCCTAAGTTCCTGGATAGCATTAGCATTAATACTGTGATATAAATAGTCCAGAAGGTTGGCATTTGGGCCAGGAAGTCTCTGCAGTGGCTGGGCATGTGTTATCAGCAACTTCTAGGTACTCTCTGTTAAAATTTCAAATACTGAGGACAGTGAACTATGGATGTCTAAACAGCATTACTATCACAGTCTGTTCCTATGAAAATGAATGTTATAGTATATATAAAATGTGGCATTAGGCTGTGTTTTGTTGTTTTTTTCCATTGCATAAAGGCAGACTTTAAAGTCATAAGTAGCTGAGTTCACAAGAGTGAAAGGGGGCTCCAAATAGAGGGTAGGAGAAAGAGATATATAAACTCGGTCTACTATTATTTCGTTTCTCAGATTTTAATGAAAGGAAGAGCCTGGTTTAAAAAATAAGTTTGATATGCCAGACTCTTTATTATAATAGTGACTTACTGATTTAAGAGTTTGAAAGGTATTAATAACTGTTTACCTTAGCAATATTGATTGTGTTTACTCTTCTCTTGTTTTTCAGAGCTAACGAAGGCACAGGGAATTTTAAGGTGCAGATGTGATTTGAATTTTTTTCTTACATTATTTACTTCAAAAAGACGTATAACTTCAATGTATTTAATTTAATTTATCTTTGTTTTTCTTGTACTGAGCGCAGCCTGAACTTTCACCAGCATAGCAGTAACCAATCCTGGGTTACAGCGTGCTTTTAAATCTATCACTATGTAACGTCACGGAGTAGGAAGAGACTGCCCTAGAAGCTCGGGAATTAAATTTTTCATGGGAGAATGGGAATGATGCTCATAAAATTTCATCTGGGTGTTTCTAGCTTGTTATTCCTGCATCTCCCTCCAGGAGAGGCAATACTGTGGCTTTTCTTGGAATCCTACGCAAGGGTATAGCCATTGTCTAAAAAACTGGTTTCGAAGAAGATTCTCTAATTGTAGTGAAATGCTTTTGTATGTTATACTGAGGAAGTGTAGCCTCAGGTATAACAATGGTGTAATAAAATTATGTGCGTTTAAAAATGTAACAAAAATAATTATACATATTTTTGCTAGCCCTCACATTAGTCTTCCTTATCCAGCAATAAATTTATTCCTCTCTTGATCTCTTTGCTAACAACATTCATTGCCTGAATGCAGGCTGTTCAGCTGAACAAAAAATAGTATTCCTCATCCTTGCTAAAGGGTATGGCTGTTCTTCCAGTGTAGGTGGTCTTACTGAGCTGAATCAGTACAAATTCATAGGGAAACTGCACATTGTTTGCTGCCTTCATGATTTCATAGTCTGTAATTAGAGATGTTCAGAGGATGTCATTTCACTGTTTGGCTAAACATTTAGAAAACAGACTCTATTCAGGGACAAGGAGATATAATTTAAAATTACACAGTATATATCACACTTAATCTTTCATTGTATTGGAATTGTAGGAATAAAAAGATACAGAAAGGCACAGAATAATGGAATGTAAGACACTTAAATTGGTTCAGTTAGCAGAGAAACTCCAATTTTACTATTTAAGAATTTGAGTAAAAAGCATTTTACTGACTTAAGCATGGATTATCTTAATCTTTCCATTTTATTCATTTTCTTTATGTTTTCAGCTGCATTGATTTCTGATCAATATATTTTCAGGCACAAATCTGAACAGTTCAATATGATTGCAATTTCTTACGCTATTTGTAACAGTAATCATGTTTGTTATGGCAGAGTGTAGCATGCAATTTCAAACAAAACTCAAATACAGAAATAAGGCTTCATTTTCCCGAAGAGCTGAATTATGACTACAGTTTTAGAAATTAACCTGTAGAAGGGAAGCAATGTTCCTGAAAATGTACCCATTCAATTTTCTTCTTTATTTGTTATTTTTCTCCTCTGGCATTTTTCTGTTCTATTTCCCCTTATCTTTCACACTTTATTTGGCTTCTTCCCTTTATATTGCCTCACATCCTTCTTGTCTCATTCTTACCTTCTTTATAGTGTGGTTTTCATCCTATTTATCCTATTTTCATCCTATTTATTTAGCCCAATAAGAATGACTGTAGGACAGTTCAACCATTGTATTAACTTTTGTTTTCTAATATTAAAGATGTTTGTGCCAGACATTTATTTCCTCAATTTCTTTTAAGGTGTATGCTATTCCAGAGGGAATCATTTTGCTTTTTTTTTTTAAAAAAAAAAAAAAAAAAAAAAAAGTTTGTTTTTGCAAAATTATGAAGGAAGCTAGCTAATTTTCTTCCCATTAACACTGCCTTCCTGTAACTTTTTATTATGAAAAAAAAAAAAAAAGACAAACTTAGCTCTGACATCACTAAGGAGTGTTTATGATTTAGGAAAGAGGGTGTGGTTTTTTTTTTTTTGAACATGTATCCCTTTTAAGTCATAAGTAGTGTCCTGGTTACTTCAGCGTTCTCAGAACACTAGAGTTAAAGGCAAAAGGCTGCCTACCTTTACTCGCAGTGAATACTTTTTTTAGTGCAAATAGTCTTACTAGTATGGTAGGTTTATCCATGGGCTAAAGTGCCATTCAGCATGTATGTATATTTAGATTTGGGAGATTTTTAAGAAATACAACCTTTTAAAATCCTAACTGGTATTTTTCTACACCATTTTAAAATTCTTTGCTGTATCTTAACTCTCTACTTCAGCCTACTGTCACTTCTTCCTTCTTTCTATCCTTGTGTTCTTTTTCTTCACTACCTTTGTCTTTCCTTAATGTTCATGCTTTCTCTATGTCCAAGAAGTTCACTCATCAGCCTTCCAAATCCCTCTTTTAATATCCACTTCTCACAAAACTTACCCTGATCTCTTCTTAGCATTGTTCTTTCCTCATTTGTTTGTCCATCTTATTTGTCTGAACTAGACATTGAACTTCATGTATAAGAAGGTTTTCAGCTTTTATGGCAGGGGGTGAGGGTGGGGTTGTAAGGTGTGCAGCAAGCATGCATGTATCATCACCAAACTTGTAGTAGCGTGGGTCCCCAGATCAGGTCTGGCTGGTATTTCTAGCTCTTAAATGTATCAATTAAATTGTTCTTCTAAAACCACAGTTATCATGGATACATATGCGCATTCATGATTTAATTGAAGGGTAGACTGACCCTATTTCAAATAGAAAGAATATGGTGAAGCTGGATAGCAAACCACAGCTATTCAGAATCTATTAACATGGATTGCAGTCATCTGCTCTGCCTTTATGCTTCTTCACTTCGTCACCCATATCACCAGTCAGCTTTTAAAATTTTATCCATGGAAGAGAAACCCATTAAAATCTTTGAGATTGTTGTAATAAATATTTTGTTGTTGCAGTCCTCACTACAAAAATAATCAGAAACGATATGAGAAGATTTCAGACCAGTCTTGCCCTAGCATTCTACATAGTAGCATATTTTAAATGATTTTGGAATTTAATGGATTAAGTTGATTCCAGCCCAAGCCATAATACTTTTGGAATGCTAAAGAACTTTAAAGCTCCATGCATTACAGAGTGACATGGTTTTATTTTCTGAATTCATGTTTGACACACAAGCCTGATTTGGGGAAAAGAAGCAGATTTTAGAAAATATCTCTAATGTGCCTCTGAGTAAAAGGTTTTATTTTCTGAAATAAAAGTTCTTAAAATTCTGTGTGATACTGATTTTTATGCTGATTTAATAGCAAATCTCATTCTCCAATACTTCAATAATGAAAAAAGACTGAAGTCAATAGCAGGTTATTTTTGAGCATTACTTTAAACAGCAGGAAGTTTGAACCCAGAGTCTGGTTAATTCATATTTAGTCCCTTTCCTATGGGGTCATTGGGAAGTAGATAAGAGAAGGGTCCAAAATTTAAGTTGTCTTCACCTGTTCGGTTGGGCCTTCAGGAGTGTTTTGGGGTTTGTGGGGGATGATGGCTGGAAATGCGCAGTATCTTAAAATCTCATGTTTATTCTTTGCAGCCTTTGGAAAAGAAGTTTGTGCGTGTTTCAGGGGAGGCAACCATTGGACATGTGGAGAAATTTCTCAGAAGAAAAATGGATCTGGATCCTGCTTGTCAGGTATGCCATAAAGCTGATAAGCTTCTCATAGAGTGAAAGCTTTTCTTCTGACATGTTAACTGAATGATGTATTTAGCTCTTACGAGTTCACTGTGATCACTGTAATACATACACTTCAGACAGAACACTTTTGTTGTCCATCAGAAGCTAGAAGTAATATAGTTTAATGCTGTAAGTGTGTTCTTAAATGTTGTGATCTACAAGGAATAACTCTCCCAACTCACTTGCAATATGTTTAATTTCTCTATATGAATAAAGAAGAATTATAAAGAATTTCTGAAATCCATGTAAGACTTCAGCAGGTGAAATCCAAAAGCAAAAGATATTGCTATCTCAAAGATCAAACTAAGCATACAGACAGGAAAGCGTGTAAGCATGGGAGTATGTGAAGGCAGAGACTGAGATAGGAGCTGAATAACAGTAAAATTGAATTGAATTTTGAAGGAAGCAGACAATGAGAAGGATAAGAAAGGTTGATATTTTGGGTGGAAATGTTGGAATGAAAGCTATGAATGCAAAATGTAGGCACGTGCTTCCAAGCTAGAATTTGGTGGAACAGAATATGAAACAAAAGAACTTAACTTCCCATTTCTCAGCCAAGTTGATAGGAATTGCATGTCAAAATCTTTTCAACTCTTAAATAAGTTCCAGCAAACATTCAGTTATGAAGGTTGCAGGAATTTCATAATGTATACGTGATTCTTGTAACTATTGGTAATTGGAAAATCCAGCTGCTCTTAATGAGAATAGACAAGTGGTAGAAGTTAAGGCTTTGGAGTTAAGACTGTTTCATACAGCGATAATTTTCTGAGGCAATCCTGTGTGCCCCAGTAATGAGTCTTTGTTTGTGCTACTTACCTTTTCTGTGGTGACAGAACAAATTGGATATAAATTATTCATCATCCTGAAGGAGTAATGTATTTTCATTTACTGGTTTCCTCTTGGTAAGAGTCTCTGTAGCTTCCTTGTCACGTGGTGGTGACTTGATATCATGAACAAATAAAAACTTCCTCAAAATGATGTTAGAGAAACCTCTTACATTAATGGAGTTGCGGCTTATTTGAGGCGAAGGGATTGTCTTGTTTGTCTAGGTTTTCTTAAGCATTATACCATAATCTCAAATTTCAGAAACACTGAGCATCCATAACGAAAACCACAGGTACTAACCTCTCAAAATCAAGCTAGGCCTGTGTTTTGGATGTCTTTCAGTTTTTGCAATCTTGAGATTGCCTAATAGAGTTTACTTGAGAAATTGTTTTCCCCTTTGTTGCTTTCTGCTTGGACTTCACCAGACAAGAAGAAATGTTACCATGTCTAAGAAAGCTGATGACTTTATAGACTTCCTTTCTCAAGATGATATTGCTGACCAAATCACTTATGCTGTTCTGGAGTAAGGTAATAGGCACAATGCTTGGCTAATTCTAATCTCAGGCAGAGCTTCCATAGAAAAAGCCAACCTGGAAGAGGTGTTAAGTCTGCTCTAATTCTTCCACAGTCAGATCCTTTATCCGCCTTCTTTTTTTTTTCCTCCTAACTGATCCTTTTTTCTGTTCGTTTCCCCCTTGGTCACTAGAAACGTAGTTTTTCAGGCCACAAATTGAATAATTTCTAGAGTATATTCAGGCGTATTTTTGAAAGATTAGGGAATTAAGAAAACGAAGCAGGAAGTATTTTTCCTGTACTGATTCATCATTTCTGTGCCACGTGAGGGCTTAAGAGTAAGGGAGTATATGTACCAAACTGTCATCTTCTCATTGTAGTATGCAGAACTGAAGCTGATGGTTTGTTGGTAAAGATGTAGGGAGAGAAAGAGATGTCAGATGTATCACTGAAGATTAAAAAGACTGATGAATCATGTCTTACTCCAGCTTCCAAGGATGGCTAATAAAATGCAGACAGTAAAACTAAATTAAGGAAAAAATGAATATAAATCAGCACAGACAGAAGCATTTAGGGAAATACGTTGTCAATCATGTGCGCAAAGAATACAAAGAATGTAAATGCGAAGGATACATAGCTGCTTTTTTTTTTTCAGTTTGCTGCAGAAATTTGGAAGACGGTTGAGGAATTGTAATGGTTCACTTCCTGTAGGCTTCCCCAAGTATGTTAAAGAAGCAATAGATATTAATTTAGGACAATGTGCTTTTTTAATACTGGTTTTGTCTTGATTTCTGACTCTGTAGTTCTTCATCACACTTTCCTAAAATAACTAATCTCTGCATAAAAATGTCATAAGCTTGATGTGTCTGACTTCAGCCTAGAATCCAAGAACTGGATCCTCCTGGGAAGCTAGCAAATGCCTTTTCCTGAAACACCAATTTCAGGAATTCTTCTGCTAAAATGCACTATGCTTGCAGGATTTTTTTCCCCTGTTTTTATCTGCAGAAAACTCTTACTGGTATAGAGTGTAATCATGCTTTACCTGGGACTTGAAAGCATTTGACTGTGAGGAGGAAGGGCTATGTGTCCTTCCTCCTTTCTCTCCTTAGTATATTGATTATATCCTCGGTTTGTTGATGCTTTCAGTAAGGACACCAGTTTTGGTGATTCTATGAATGAAATCAGTTCCTACTGAGTAGCTTATTTTGATAGTCTGCAAAAGTATTATTTGGAGAGTGGTTTAGTTCTTTCTTGTTACAGCTGATTCGATGACTGATTAAAAAGTATGTGTTAGCCATTCTCCCAAACTGCTGACTGTCCTTAGACTTTTTTATTTCATTTGTTTCTGTGGAATACTAGCTAATATTTGCACTTACTTGTTGACCTGCACAGGTGGGGTGGATTGTGGTTAATGAAAATGTGAAATGATAAACCATCTCTGACTCATGTGTGACAGTATATATGAATCTAAAGGCAGTTTTGAAGCTGCTATCTTTTTTTCTAGTCTGGAGCCTGCAAGCCTCAAATTATTTGCTGGCTTCTGCATTTGAGTTTGCAAATGGATTATGATTCAAATGTGCTAGTTTATCTGAAAGGTTAAGGCTTTATTTTTATCTATCATTTTGGCTGACAGACTGTGGTTTACTCTTACTTATGCTTTGTTTTGTTCTCTGTGCTTTGGGCAAGAATTAATTTTCTTTGTGTATACCTGTATTTCTAATTACAAAGTCTTGAATATTCTAGCTGGAATTTGTTTTTTTGAGGAAATGTTGAGATTTTTGAGAGACTAACTTTTGGGGATTGCTAGTCATAGCTAAGGAGGTAACATTCAATTTGAACTAAATACAGGTGATGGTATATGGAACCCATTAGCTTTGACATCTGATGTACATCTGTACAGTTTGTGTTTTGCCTAAGAATAGAGAGAAAATGAGAAATTAATGGGATATATCACTTCATTTGAGGTCATCCTGCAGCAGCATTATCCTTTCTTGCCAGAGGTAGCAGAGCAATCCCTTAATCACAAAGTGGAGACTTGCAGCTCATCTGATCTGAATGCATTGGTGTGGTTTATGGGATAGAAATGTTCCCTAATCAAATGTGCATTCCTGAAAGTACGTATGGAAACTGGAGCCTATGGGGAAAGACTGGAAGCAAGTCTGTGCTCACACTGTGTAGCTGCTGATGCAGGCTCTTTATGCCAGTCTTAGACTCCAAAATCTGGTACATTGGAAGAGTAAATAGCAGCTAAAGGAAGGGGAAGGTTTTGCCAGCTTTGGGATAATTAGCCCAAATACTCAGGCCGACCTCTAAAACTTTTTGTTTGCCCTTCCCTGGATAATATGAGTTGGCATAGAAACTATGGATGGAGGAGTAATGCTTTCTGGGCCAAATTTACCCTTGGGATGAGCCTTATAGGGGATGTCCCATATATGAGTTTCCCATTTTATCTTCATTTTACTTGATGATTATTAACCTGTAATTGTCTGTTATCATGGCTTTTAGAGAAATAGCTCTTGTGTGCAGCAAACATGCCACCTAATGAAAATAAATGGCATAATGGAAAGGCTACTTTATTTTACTAAGAATTTTGTCAGGTGTGACTGAGTTATTTGGTAGCTGCACCTTCGTGTTTCCTTTCAGCAAAAGGTCAAACTATATTTACTGCYGTCTCACTAGCTGTCAGTACTAGTTGGCTTCAATTTTGCGAGTTAGTTGAGACTATAGTAAATCTATATCGCTTGTGTTGATGGTGCCTCTTTTGTATATAGAATATATTAATTTCTGTATGGCACAAGGATAGCTCTGAGACAGATGTTTTGCAACTGATTTCCATACTTCGGCTGGCATTTTTTTCACTGTGTATTTTCTTCTCTTGTCCTTACAGAATGAATCCTATCATAACAGTTAGCAAGGAGAAATTCAGGCTCTGGTGCTAGAATGAGGAGATTAGGCACTTGTTATTCAGAGCACTCTAAGGAGGTGGATGTGCAAAACCGTTCTCCATAATTTATTTGAAGACGCTGAATCTTTAATGACTATCATTTGAAACTGGAACAGGAGGGTTAACGATGGGGTATTTCCAAACAAGCATTCTGATTCTGTATTGCAAGATTGTCAGCGGTTGCCACTATGTCTTTATATCCTATAGTAGGCAAATAGTTTGGGTTTTTTTATATTTCTGTACAGAATACATGTGTGTGCATGCACACACACGCATGCCCACACACAAAAGTGGGAGCAGTTTCAGTTTTCAGTACCTTATGGTATAAATAATTAATTATGAGCATATAACCCAGAAGTAATTAATCTCATATGTCACCAGGAAGCATAGGTGGCATGCCCCTCTTCCTAGGTTAATGATTATACAGGCTAGAGTGCAAGGGAACCAGAGGAGAAATAACTGTAGCCAGATTTCAAAAAGAAAAAATATCTGTTTCTTCCAGGTTCTGTGTTTTAAATATCTCAAATATTGATGAATTATTGATCCTAATAATGTGGGGGGGAGGRTTGTTGGGGGTTTTTTTGTGACAGTAATATTTAATGTTAATGTCCAGATGAATTTTTACATACTGGTTTCTTCCTAAAGCTAAAAGCAGAAGTAATACTAAGCAGTTTATATCTCCTGTCCATTTTAGAACCATTATTTAAAATTCAATCTAAAGGGGATGAATATTCCACATAGTTATCATACTACAGATGAAGTGAAGTAACTTAACCGTTTTGAGCCTCTAAGGAGTAGAATTCCTTCTCAGAACAACATGTAGTTAACCAGCTTAAGGCATAATTCTGAATCTTTTCATGGAGAACAAGAGAAAAATAGTGGGTGGGTATGCAGAAGAGCAGAAATCCAGACAAACTGAATAGCTGAAACAGAGGAAAGAGCGTATCCTGTAGTGCARTGCGGCTGCATAACCACATAGGAGCATGTGTAATGATATTGCAGTATGCTTCCTGGCTACTGCAGTGGCAAAGCTCAGACTTGTCCCTTGCAGAAAGCTGTAGGACAGCTCATTGTCAATGCTCTTAACTTTAATTTCGAGTTTGGTCACTGTAATTAATTCACAGATGGGAGCCCTCTCATTTCCCTGCTTAGGAATTGCTTATAAGAAAAATATAACCAAGCTGCAATTGTGGAAGGATGTAACTGCGCTATGTTTGCTGCTCTAATTTGGGATGTTAGAGACTGGATTTACACTATGCACAATTTCTTGGTGACACCTAGTAAATTCATAGTAATTTTATAAAGAAATCTATAGTCCACAATAATTAAGGCAAGGATTTCAGAACCTCTGGTTCTKAATTAACTATCGTTTCCCCAAATAACTGTTTTTGTGGACAGTTGCTTAATGTAAGTGCCTCCTCCAGAATTGCAGGCATCGTCGGCATAGTTTTGCCGCAGTGGAGGACATTACTTAGAATTGCTGAGTGTGCCCTTCACTTGTGTCACGGAAGTACTGATTGCAGCCTGAAGAAGGGCTGTGTGAGGCACCTGCTGACAGTAGCATGCAGTGAGCTGTTCTTTTCTGTTCAAACACTTCTCCCCAACCAGTCTTAGTAAGCAGACATATGTGTTTTCTCTCTCAGGATAAGGATGAGGGTAGCACTGTTTAATCTCCTGCCAGTAGCACAGACAATTTATCGTTTTTCGGAGCTGATGAATAACGCTGGATGTTTGTGAGACAATTTTAACATGTGTGATCTAAGTTCCCATTGAATCCATCACAGCTATTACTAAACAGCTTTTTTCAGCAAAAAGACCAAACTGGGAGTGAAAGAAACTGTCCTCTCTTTTCCAGAAGTGAGCCTCAGTTCTAACTGGGAAGGTGTAGGCAGAGGAAGGCATTAGTGCTGGGCCTCCTAAATACATTTGGAGAACAAAGATAAAGGAGACTTTAGCGTCCAAGATGCTAGAATAGTGCTCATCTGACCAGCGCTGGATTTACTCTATGAAATACCAAATGTAAAGTACTTAGAAACTGTTTTGCTAGTCCGAGGATAGGTTGAACTTTTTGACCACGTTTGTGTTCTTTCACAGGTAGACATAATCTGTGGTGATCACCTGCTGGAACACTACCAGACGCTGAGGGATATTCGTCGAGCCATAGGAGAGAGTGCAATACAGGTAGGTGTAGTAGCTGGGGCTTTGTTCTTGGTTTTGTATTTTAAAATAGAACACTTCTTTGTTAAGCTGTCAGGTAGCACCGACTTGTCTGAAGAAGTCATGTACAAAATCTTTTCAGCTTTGCCCAAAATGTTCTTTATATTGTAAATGGAGTTGAGATGTATAGCACGTGCTAAGAGAGCTCTTGACGGTTTGATGATATTCTGGATATGAGCTTTTTATATTCTGAAACAAGTTGCTATCATGCCAGAAATARATTATACCAGCCCTTCCTTCCGTTAACATTTCTTGTCATCCTTCCTGGTGATAGTATCACTCCAGGAAATCAAAGGACTGAAGCATCCCAAATAAGACTAGCCTTGTGACTGGGTCGGGGAATGAAACTTGCTCATAAAAGCACAAACCAAAGATGCAGAGTAATGAACACCATCAGTATGCTTGATGTGCATTATACAGCTCCTGAAAGCAGCCTGACCATATAGCCAGCTATTTCTTGTTGATAACTTAATGACTGCTGCTGTCTCTGCAAATAAGAAAACATTATTTAATTCCTTGGGAATCTTTGCAAGCATTTTCATAGCGGGAGGGATCATGCTGTTTTAGAAATGCAGCAGCAACAACAGTAATCTGTCCAGTGCAGAGCAGGATATAGATGTAAACCATGATGTATGGTAACCTCTGTATTAATCAAAATCTGGAAGTCAAAAATGGCTAATCTAATACTGACCTAAATCTGATTAGGAAAGTGTATTCTTACTGTATCATATTTGAAGAGCAACCTAAAACTTGGCATAAAGGCTAAAGTAGTTGCAAACTCGGTTCACTTGAGTTGCTTGCACACACGCAGGCAAAATACTGTATATTTAAACTTCTCATTAAGACCTTCAATGCTACAAGAGGGATTCTTGGTCGGGGCAAGAAGTGAGTGCCTGTTTCAAGGCATCCTGGACAGTGTAGTTCCTATATCTGATCTGAGGAACCAGGAGGGATCCTATGGTTGGGACAGACAGGATTTGCACATGGCTGATGCTGCAGTGCTGACAGACCTTAAAAATCTTTGAGGCTTGTGAACTTTATTCTCTTTCACTGCAGAAACTGAAGTGAATGTCAAGCTTGCTCTCTTGGCTGCTTACAGAATAATATGAATAAAAACTAAAAATGCAGTCTACAGGGGGCGAGGGGCAGAAATTGGGAGAAGGAAGCCACTGGCAACAAAAACTCACTTCTGACTTAATAAATTGATTGTAAATAAAGGCAGCAACGAACACAGTGATGAAATACCCTCTACTAAAAACTTCAGTAAACAGCAGGGGGATGATTCATAGCCAAATTTAAGTGCTTTTAAACTTCAACCTCATACAAAAGCTTTTCATGTGTGAAAAATGTTCTTGGGAAAGGACTTCAAGGAAAACTGCATTGGCTTAATTTCTTTTCAGAAATGGGTTTGCATGACTGATGTTTAGTGACTAAGTACCAGTCAGCAGCTCCAAGAAGAGAGCAGTCATCTTGGGATACATTCTCCAGGGATGTATCAAATTTTGTTACTACAAAATTAGTATGTTAGTGATGAATTCTAGCAAGCTTGCTATACTGGGCAAACGGAGAAAGGCCTTTGCTATTCTGAAGTCCTGTGTTTTCATAGTCGCTTTTGCCAGTAAATTTGGAAGATGAGGTTCAGCCTTAATTTTTCTTTGTTTTGTTGCAAAACCTGTTAGGATGCCAAAGAGTTACAGTAGGTATGTTACAAATAAACTGCAGTTCCTTCTTTAGTGACATTGAAGTAGTTGTGACACCTCTTCATGTGTTATGTTCTCGCTTTACATTATTTTTCAGAAATAAGAGGATGCATTTCTAATGCAAATATCCTCCAAAATGTTTTTAGGCATGGAAGACCAAGTCCACAAATGATAAGAGTTGGTTGTTCTCCTCTCCCTTCCCCAGACCTGAAATTCAACGAGGGGAATGGTTGTCTTGGCCCAGTGATACAACAACTACACAGGGACACTTGATGGATTTTATAGTAAGCTCCTAGGACATCTTGTGCCATTGTATCCTTCCAGCTCCAAGAGACCAGTGTTGGAGCTTGGAATGCCCCTAACAGCATTCACTAGGATGCAGAATCACTTTTCAAACCTGTCATTATCATTTACCACTTTGAGGTTTACTGTAGATGTTTTGCGCTAAGAGAATAGTTTCAGTAGCTATTTATTCAATACAAAGTCATTTAAAGAAATAAACACTGTGTTTGATTTACATGAGTACTATCATTGATGTCATCTAAGAGAAGGAAAATAACTGCACTTCTGAATYGCATTTTTCACTTACAAGTTCATTCACGTCAGCAGTTAATCTTTCTGCTGTCTGAGAAAACTGATTTCAAAACTGCGGATAAGTTTGTTTGCCAAAGGCTTTACTTTTAACATGTTCTTTGCAACGCTTTCACGGGAAGGATTTCTTTAAGTTTGCTAATCCTAGCAGTGCAACATTATATCTAATTTGTTAATGACTTGATTTTTCTGGGCCTTGATCACTTTAATTCCTTAGGGGTTTTCCATCCTTCTAGATGATTCTTCTAAATTTTCAGGGTGGTGTTTCATGAAGATTTTGGCCTTTTCCACTGAGTAACAAAGTGTAGTGATACCTCAGATCTTCAGTAAATTAAAGCCTCCTACAGGTGCAAGCTAGCAGGCTTATAGCTGTTCTGAGTAACTACTGCCTTTCCAACAGCGTGTGATCTGATGGGAAAATAAATTTACTGGCCACATAATAACATGTTTTGGCTGTTTTAATCAGATAATATATATCAGATATAATTAATTAATATAAAATGAAGTGACTTTGCTTAATTTTTAAAACAATGTGTGTAACTTGTGGAATTTACTGCAAGGAGAGATCAAAGACTGTGATAGAAATTTTTTAAAGGCTCAATAATTTTGCTACCAAACATTTAGATCTGTCTGTAAATAYGTATTTGATCAAGTAGCTGAGGAAGGAGGCCGGTTATTAACTATCTGGGAATATCATTTCTTTCCTGCATTACATCCTTCCCTTCTGCTGAACAAATGCAATATGATCCAGGCTGCTAGTTATTATCACCTGTCTGAAATTGGCCTTGTCACAGAGAGCTCTGCATCACTGACGGATACAATGAGTGCAGGCATGGGAAAGGCTAAAAAGGGTAGCTTCCTTGTCCCTGGCAGAGGTCTTGCAGATTTTACTGCTGTCTTTGTAACGCTCGTCTTTTTGTAACCCAATGCCCTTGGGGTTTTTTTGTTTGTTTKTTTGGGTGGCTTTTTTTTTTTTTTAGCATCTCCTGAGCTAGACAGGAAGATCTGTGATCTAATTTAATTACTCTGACCCTCTAGCACACATCTGTTATGGAAGTGTTATACTCTGCTCTGTGGGGTTATTGCATTTGGAAAGTGGGGCACTTTTTGTTGCTGCTGCTCTTACAACATCAAAGGACACGTATGCTATGATGTTTCTGTTTGCCTGCTCCRTTCTGAAGTTTATCGTTGGGTGTAGCAGGTGGGATCCTTTACAGTTTGTTAGGTCAGGTTCACAAATGTCTAGCAAAGAACACTTGAGGGTTTTGCTGTATGAAAGGATCATATTTCATTTTGCTTTTCTTTTGAGCGCATCTGAGTTATCCTGATTTGAGATCTGTAATAAAAAGCAAGAGCCATTCTCTGTTTGGATTTCCCTAAGAATAGTATCCAGAGAAGGCAGCTGAACATGTATAGAAATGTATAATATTTAAAAAGTGAATAATTACAGAGTAAGCAGTGCCAACACTGGATTAATTCACAGCTTCTCTTAGTACAGAAGTAATTGCGGTGGGTTTGGCTTTTGGTTTAAAAGTGRTATTTCCTGTGTAGACAGATCATTTCTTTAAGTGTACTATTGACAAATATTCCATTTGAAAACTCATTCATCAAAGAGTATCTTGTAGCATTTTTTTTCTTGCAAATATATTTTCCTTTAAGAAACTCTTCCATAGAGAAAAACTGTATTATTGACCACAGTTTTCCAAAAAAGGAAGCTTGAATGTGTTTTATTCTCTCAACTGAAATAGCCAACAACTGAAATAGCCAACAAGTTCAAGGAGTAAGTGTACCTTTGTGAAGGTACAACAGGATATTAGATGCCAAGAGGTTGATAAGAATCTTAGAAGTATCTATTCTACTTAGTGAGAAGTGAGGATGAGCAGGATCCTATCTTCACATTGCAACATAGTCATCCTGCTTTGTATTAGGCACTGAGT
The DNA here is from genome assembly GCF_003343035.1 of Apteryx rowi. Lineage (NCBI taxonomy): Eukaryota > Metazoa > Chordata > Aves > Apterygiformes > Apterygidae > Apteryx > Apteryx rowi. Next base: position 6,527,750 of record NW_020449418.1, read on the forward strand.
AAACAGGTAAATAAAGGCTCCTGCCTCTTCATAGCATCCTTTTAGGAGTAGCAATGGGCTCCCAGTCATTAACAGGATGAGAAGAGAAAGGAAAGTTGGTGAGCTGGCACTATTAAAACAGCAATAAAATAACTCTTTTTGCATTCCTGTCCATTGAAGTTAAGATTGGTTGGCACCTACCCTGCACTAAGCCCTCATTTGTCATCRCAAGCGTCCCATAAGGGAAAGTGAAATGGCTGCTCGAGACTCGTGGGGCCCGTTTGCTGTTACTCTGAAGTGGTTGTATCACCCATAGCTGTAGAGTTAGAGGGGAAAAAATATATGTATATTGCAGCCTGTACTTAGTCTCCTTCTATGAATATAGTAATGTGCCGCCCACTTTTCAACATGACCTTCTGGTTGTTTTTGAAGGTTCCTATAAAAGAATACTTTGTCCCACTTTTCTCAGTGCTTGCTTGCACTTTAATCCCTTGTTCTGATCATCAGTCTTGAACATGCGACTGACGTCAATTAGGAAGGCAWTGGGATTTGATTTGTAGATGCTGAAAGTTTGTGAACTGAAAAGTGATTAAGCAAGTTCATGGAAGAAGATTCACCAGAAGAAACCAAATGCAAAATTACAGCCTCTTACTTGGGATGTTCTGGACACCTAAGGCTTTGGAGGCTGGAAGAGTTTTCTGGGGAGGTAGCACTATGTGTTTGCCCTTTCCATACATTTTTATGTAGGCTTTCACCACTGGGCTAGGTATCCTTTGGGTCTGCCCTGGTATGGCCACTCTTAGGACTTTAAATTTAAATTTTATTTATTATCATTATTGTTTTTGTTGGCTCCTTCTCTGGTGCTCTCTTTTCCCGACTTAGAATATTGATCCCGTCTTTAAGTAAATGACAATATCTATAGCCAGAAGTTGAGTTTTGAGTCTAACTAAATGAACATGCTGGCTAAATTAATCAGTTATTGCTGTTGGATATCTGATCTCCTTTGTTATGAATCTGTTCATCACCTTTGAAAACTCCAGTAGCTGTTCCATTTTCTTTTTCTCCTCAGATAACATGCTGCAACGTTTTTCTTTCCAAAACAGTAGCTTTGTTTCCCAGAGACACCACGAAGCTGCCAAACAGACCTAAGAAACTGGATGCTAGAAGGGAGGGTTAAATAGTTATACCCAGCAGCAATTAGGTTTTCTTTTTTCTTTTGCTGAAAGAGCATTGTGGCACTGCAGGCAAAACAAAGCTGTCTTTCTAGGAAGAGGTCCTCTTTCAGACAGATAAGGAAGGTGTTGATAGGCACTGTCTGAAAAGAATTGCCAAGGGAAGAAAAAGAGCATGTCAGGGAAGCATGGAAAAGCAAATTCTGTTCTGTTGATTCTTTTTGAGATCAGTTCCTTAATTTTAGGTTTCCTCCAACACAAAATCATTCAGAGATTTCTGTAAGTAGTTGATGCAACCAACCAAGTAACATTTTTTTACACAGAGAACAAACTGTTGTTTAAAAAAAAAAAAAAAAAAAAAGGCGTTCTTCCAAAACATATTAAGACTAATGTAGAACTTTCTACCATGGCTTTATTATACCATAGCACTGGCAAATTAAAGATTTTTTTTTTTAATGTGCTGCTGTATTCCATCACACAGAACTGTGCAACTTATCTGGAACATATGTTATCTTAGCTCCTATATGCAAATAGATCAAAATATCAAAACCAAAATACGGTAGAAATTCTAACTTTTATTAAAGCCTGTCCATATAAACAGATCTAAGACAACAAGTCAGATACCCAGTGGATCAGCAGAGGGAACAGGTTTCAGAGGTGGATGCAGACTGAGTGCTAGACCTTTTACCAGCTGTATGTGAATCAAGTGATACCTATAAAACAGACTATAATGAGACAGGAAATATCCAGTCTTGCAGATGAACGTTTTCTATTAACTTAAGTGGAGCAGGCTCAGAAGAAGAGAGCCATGACTTAATAAAATAATTTTTTTCTGTCCCTTGTATTCATTGCTTAATAAATATGTAGTACTATTCTGGGCTTTTTCAATATAGGGACATTATTTTAGGAAAAGACGTGGGTGGGGAGAACATTCTGTCTCAGGAAAGCAAATAGCATCCCAGAATCCTCACTAGAAAAAGGGAGAGTAAACTCATGAAAGAGGTATGCCTGTGATCTCAGACTCAAGTATGCAACAAGCCTTCAGGTTTATGGAAAAGACAGTGAAATGTGTTTTATCATTACCGGGGAATGGAGAAAGTGATTCCTACCCAGGATCAATATAACTAAATTCCTCAACTTGCTTTCACAGCAGAAACAAAAGCAATAGCAGGAAGAGAGAGAGGGTGGGAAGCAGTCTGAGGAAACATTGCACCTTTTCTCCTCCTCAATCATTACAGGCACAAATCTTGAATCGGCAGCCCCTGAACATCTACTGCTGGCATGAAATGATATAAGGCACATAGTCAGGGGTATGCCATGAAAGCAGGGAGTATCATTTGCTGTGTGTGGATTGATTTGATTTATAGCACAGGGATTAAAAGAGAAGTTTAGTTATGCATCCAGAATTAGGAAGAAATGGTAAGCTGCTGGCATGAGTTTCTCTAACTTGTTCTATGTAAGGAAATAATCAGCAACAGTGCTGTAAGAGAATTATATTAATTATATATAATTGAGGTGTCCAGGACTCTAGTTAACTTGTAGGCATGTAATTATATAATGATTTCATATTTTAAAAAGTTTTGCTTTTTACATGATCTTTTATATTGCCTTTCTATCTTTGTTACCCCAGTTGTAAGAAGCAGAAGTGATTTGCTAGAGCCATCCATGAACTTAGTGAAATTAAGGTTAGAAGTTGGGATCCAAATTCTGTGCTCAGGCAACATCATCTTTCTCCCCCCTTTTCCTGCACTACATTTCTGTGTCTTTTTGACTTTTGGTGACTAGAGTTAAAGACCAGATTTTTGACAGCTCCTTCTAAAACTATTAAGTCAGAATTTTTTTTCTGCCTTTCAGTATCTTGCGAAAAAACAGCATGAGTTGTAAATGAAGCCTATTATACGTATAGAAGACAACTTCCTTATARCTTTAAAATAAAAGCAAAGTACCACTTTTTTTGGGGGGGAGGGGGGGACCCTTCCCCTTCTCAAAGAGGAGAGGGGAATGTATTTCTCTGCCTTGATATTTCAAAATTTGTATTTGCCATATGGAAAGGGAATGGTATAAAATGCTGAACGAGGTTGAAGCTGAGGTTCTGCCACAGAATGACCATCTTCCCTATCAGGTATTTCCTTCGTTGTCTGGTACGACAAAGTGGTATGATGATACAGTTTCTCTCTCTTCTCTCTAGGATGGTTTACTTGTACTGCACTATGGCCTTGTGGTAGCTCCGCTACCAGTAACTTAAAGATTGCTAGAATATCAGATGGTGAAACAATCCAAAGTCATCGAGCTTCATCAGTGCTGTCTCTCGCCAAAGAAGGCCATCTTATTCCCGGTGACAGGAAGCAAGTAAAACAAACGACCACTGACTGCTGTATGCTTGTAATTYAACACCTGACTTTACCACTGTAGAAATTACAGCTTCTGTAAGTACAGCTATAGATGTTGCTATGCTTAGTATTACAAATGACTGTCTCCAAATTTCACTCAGCTCAGGGACCTTAAATGCTCAGACTTGCTGCATTTTTTTTAAATACTTTGTAAAACCCCAAGATCTCACAGCGTTAACTGTCTTTTTCCTCCGAGCTATGAGATACTGCATACTTTTGAAGTGTCTAGCTGGAATGGTGCTCTCAGGGATGATCCTCAGTCAGCAGTATAGTGTATTCTGGGGAGGAGACGGTCATTTCTCAACAGTATAGTGTATTCTGGGGAGCAGACGGTCGTTTCTCTAAAAAGAGTGTTCTGTGATCGTCTGTCTTCGGAAGTGATTTGGAGAGAAGAGGGGAATTTTCCAAATTCATACCAAAATAGGTAGAAAATGACGAATCACAAGCATTGTTTTTTTTCAGAAGCAGCATTAAATTTAATTGTTTTTCTTCAAGAAAGACAATTTTGTTTGCACTGGAAATATGTTTGGTGGTAGTTTGACTTATACCAAATGGTGGATCATGTATCTGTAGTCTTAATGGAGATGAGCCAGCTGGTTAAACTATGCATGTTTAAAAAAAAAAAAAAAAAAAAAAGTAGCGCTTCTTTGTACCTGCTTGCTCTATGTAAAATAATTGCTATCAGCCTGATTCTGCTGTCGTGTAAAATCCGTCAACTGATTTGACAGGCAAGAGCTCAGATCCTCTTTCATTTCAGCATGTCTTTCTAGCAGCAGTGAAAACAGTAGCTCTTGCAGTCTTTCTAGAGTGTATTAGTGCATTGTAGTGGAGACCATGGTTGAGGTGGTTGAGCAACATAGTACCCACCTGTTACTCCCAGATTCATAAGAAGATATTAGGTAACTTTAGTTTTAACATATTAAAATCCTAAATTTTGTGACAACTGTAATATTTTCAAAATTCTGCTCTGTTCAAGACTTTCATGGTTTCCGGCACAGGATTAAGAACCAGAGCTTTGTATGTTGTGGTCTTGCTGCACGCCAGGTCATAAATGTGGGGATTCATGAAAGCTGCCTTTAGGCATGGGGGACCAGGCTCCCGCTGTAGTTGGCGTAGGGGGCGGGAGAGGGCTCCTCTGAAAGGCCTTGCAGAGCACCTAACCGAACTCACATGCACTTGCTCACTGTCATATTCACTGCTCTGCGGTCAGTGTAGGGGGAGACCGGCAGCCTCTGTCAAAAGAAAGTTTTCGTGAATCCTTCCTCAGGTCTTTGCAATAAATATTTGGTCTTGCCTGCAAAGATGACACCATAAGAAAAAGTGGTGTTTGTTTGAAGTGATTTTTGTGATGCTTCTAAAAAAGAAAACAAAACAAAAACATTTGTAACCACAATTTACTATTTTACTTTCAAAGTTTGTATAAAAGTAGTGTTTAAAATGCAGCAGAAAATGAGATTATTTTGTAAACACTTTGTGAGTTGTGTTGATAAGAGATTATATATTGWAACAGTAAAATAAAGTTTATTTTAGCTGATTTCAAATTCAGCTCTCATTTATTTCCATACCACTTTCTGTATGGCAGCATCAAAACTGTAGCAGTTCAGGTTGAAACTGCTGGATGTGCTCTGAGGCTGTTAGAATTATGAATTCCAGTGAAGAAATGAGAAAGTTGAAAGGTGGAGGGTAGTTTAATACCAGAATCTCTGCTGGAGCTTGTTGCAGTAACGTTAACTGGAATTACATGGAGTCTCTGGGACTATCAAGTTAATGAGAATTTCAATGAGAAATGGCATGTGTCAAGACTATTTGTCAACACAGATACAAGACACAGGATGCTATAAGGCCCCTTTTTCTCAATACATATATCTTTTTGCTGCTTCTAGATCCTTTTCATGCATGTTTATGGATGTTATTATTAAGTCCCTTGTGAGCCAAGTCTCTCTCTGCAGCTCTGATCTTCTTGGCTTTATACAAGTCATCTAGCTTGACAATATTTCCACCTCCTGTTTCATTATTACTTATGTTATTATTTTTAATGTATAGCAGTACACTTTAAAAAAGAATATTAGCACTATGGTCATGTTTTAGCAAATTCTCCCCTAATCCTGTCTTGAACTTCATGCCTACAGAAGAGATTATTTGCTAAGGTTAATAGCCATATAAAAACTGATAGTTAATTCAAATTAACATCCTTCCAGGATGTCAGTCTTTATAATAGGCCATTTGTGTCTCTACAGCCTTTTTCTGTATAGCCTCAAGATTACGATGCTGCCACTGGCTCCAACATGAAAGTCAGGCTCTATTAAAAAGAAGAAAAAAAAAAGTCACTGCTCACACTCTACTCTGTCTGGAGCAGTAAGTGCATCAGAGGATGCATCACAGATTTCTGCAATATCTTTAAAGAGTTTGTCTGTGGGGTAAACCACATGGCAGCTAAAATGCAGAAGGGCAAGACTTCCTTTTTCGTTCTTTCAATGGCTTAATGAAGAGGAGCGAAACTTTGTATTCTGTTGCCAGTGATGTTTTGGTATGAAAGCCTGGTGGCCTCTTTGATTTCCCATTTGCCTACTTCTTTCTTTATTTTTTTTCTTCCTGAACTACTTCCAAAAAGCATGTTCTTAGCTTAATTTTCCTGTCTAAACATCCTGCTTGCTTCCACCTTAAAGCATGCCCTGGCTGCACTGCTGCTTACCTGCGATGTGGCTCCTGCAGCACCTCGTGGGGCTCTGCTGGCACAAGCCCGTGCAGCGGGGGCCACGTCTGGCTATTGCCAGGCTGCAGCCTGTGGGTCCTGCAGTTTCCTGCTTAAGGACAACGCGTCGGCTTGCTTTAAAACGTGTCAGTCGTCTTTCAACTCTCCTGCTGCTGCTTTCGTTCTGTTGGTCTCCTTTTAACCTTGGCTTTCTTCCAGTCACTTTTGGTCCTGGTGACAGGAGAGCTGCTGTGACCAACCAGGCCGTCTCCGGGATGGCATCTCTGCCCTCGTGGGACATGAGCCAGCTTCGTGCTCTGGAAGTGAGAGGAAGCTCTGCTTGAACTCGATCACTATTTCACAGACACTATATTGTTTCCTCACTGGATGAAATAATTCTGTTTTTTTCTGCCTACCTGCTTAGCAATGATATGGCTAAGACTATTGCCATAGCTATGGCTATTTAATCCTAATTAAATATCATTTGTACTGTAGCATAATTCTGAGTTGCTTTACAAACCCACTAATTCCCAGCAAGAGGAGACTGTGAGCCTTAATGTCACAAGCTTTTATAAATACAGAATCAAGCTACAAAACAGTCATGAGCCTTGAGTCATGTTGGTGGTATACTTATTATACTAAATTTATATTAAACCAAGTAAAGCAGTCAGAAGAAAACATTCAGAGATGAGTAAAATATGCAGCTGAGCTCTCTTTAAATGGAGAAGGTGCTCTCATGGCAATGTATGTATTTCACTGATTCTGGACACCAGTGTTGCACCCAGCCTTGATCTGCACCTCCACCAGGCTGTGCCACACCTGAGCCAGTTGAACCTTTAACRTTTATTTCCATAGATAGGAAACAATCAATGAAATTTATTGAAAAATTAATCAAGCTTTCTAATATTGGTCTGTGTTGCATTTTTTTTCAGGGAATCATCATGCTTTTCTGTGCAATGATTAATGTATGTTAACAATCGCTAGCAAATTAAAATTACATCCCTGGCATTGCTGTTTTTACCTTTCTTCAGTGTGCAGTAAATAGCATTATTGTGAAATCTGTGCTCAGCCCACACAGAGGGGGGGATTAACTCTGGCAGGTGAGGAGGGAAGGCCTATAAACAGAGGCATGGGAGGCTTTTATGTATTTTATCTTTTTCTAAAGGGAGAAGTTGATCATTTTGGTTTCACTGATCACTGCAGTTGCACAGCACCGGTTTCAAAGCACGTGGTGTCATGCAAAATCAGGGTATCAGCAATTCTAAATCGCTCGTCCACATGAATCCCCTAACATGCTGCATGGTCAAAGGATGCGGAGGTGTCTGCCTGAGCGATCCAGGGACTTCAAGATCCACTTGTCCTGTTGTGACAGATCCCTGCTGAGAGACAGAGAAAACGTTGCAAATGACACATTTGCACCATTTTTGCTTTTCTTCTGCTTTTCTACCTCCTTTTTTCTATAACCCTAAATAACCAGTTCAGCACAGTGGAAAGAACCAAGGTGATCCAAAGACCAGTTTTACCCATGTTATCTTTGAGACCCCTTTGCTGAATGAGCTAACAGATACCTATATCTGCGGAGGGTTCAGAAAGTTGCCATAGTTACAAGTTTAATCACTGAGCAGGTCAAGTTTTATTGATTTTCAGAGATGAATGGTAATCCACTCTGAGGTGAAATGCAATATTGATTGGCTGCCTTGCAGCTGCAAAATGGTTGCTGAAGCTGGATAGAACAGTGTCTCATCCTTACTGGGTTTTGATTTAGTTTATCATAATGATATTTATTTTGTAGATCACTGCTGCTTTAACACAAATTATTTTGATAAGTGGAAAAAAGCTTTTTTTTTTTTTCCTCATTGTTTGATTAAACAAGTTACTTGGAAATGAAATCTTAAAATGCCTGTTTTCCTCCAAGGGAAACATTAACAGTAGAAAGGTGGGCGGGGATTTGGCAGGGATTATGAAGAAAACAGCGCGTTCCTGGAGAACCCTTTTCATTTGGTGCCGGGAGGCAAACAGTCATTCCACGATACCACAGTGCGCTCAGAGCACGCTGCTTGCGGCATGCTTTTATGTAGGCTGGGATGAGATAAGATGCTATTTCAAGTGGTGGCCCAGTGTGTCCTTGCAGAAACAATGCCACATTCTTGCATATACCGGGGACCAACAGGTAAGAACTCCTTGGGGTGAGAAGCCTGACACCATTCGCAAGAACCTGCAATCTGCTTTTTTTTTTTTCCATGGGACATGGGAAAATATTTCACCTACAAATGGCAATAAAATAACAGATTCTTTGTTTAAACGCCACAGCATAGAGAACAAGGCCAGTGGTGGTTTTTCTCTCTGGGAGGAAGCCCGTGCGAGTGGGTAAGCTGGATGCAAGGACACCTGCATTCCCTTTTCGGCTCTGTCACTGACTTGCTCTGTGACCTTGGACTGAGTCCCCCACCTCTCAGTTGTGTCCATCTCGTGCAACAGTAACGTGTAAAGTACCCGAGTGCTGTGAATGAAACGCTCCAAACTGGTACTGGGTACGTAAGGGCAGGCAATCAGACGAAAAACACTAAGATCTTTTCCATAGCTGAATGAAGGCGTAACAGACAGAAGTGGTACCAATCCCTATTACCAAAGCAACTAAATGCTTTGCTTTTGAAGACCTTACCAACGTACTTTTACGTGTTTAAAATTCTGCTGAGTGATAAACAGCAGGGCTGAATTTGCAGGTTGCTGTTGCAGGTTGTTGGGGCTGCATGTGGTTGATTTGTTTGCCTACGGAGAATTTCAGTCCAAGGGGATCAGCTCTTTTTAAGAAACAAGTAGTCCAGTGAACAGTAAAAAGCAGTAAAGCTTCTTTCATTCTGGCTTCCTTTGCTTTTAGAGCTTTGTCCTTTGTCTGCAAATGAGCTCACAAGAAAGCTCGCCTTGGTGTCATATTCATAATTTCTGCCTTCTGAATGGGTCTCCTGGTGACTAATAAGAGGAGTTCATCCTTGTTATCAATGAGCATGTTTTGCCTGTGCAGCAGCTTGCATGAAACTTGGAGGAGTTTGGTATCTTTGAGACCTTTAGTCCTCTGTCAAATGTGGCTAAAGTTAAGCTGACACGCAGAAAAAATGCCCAGGGAAGGGAGGGCGTTCAGTCACAGTACGCTCATGTAATCCTTGGTTCCTTAAGGGTCTAACCTAAGACTATTTCAGCTTGCCAAAACATTTTGGCCTGCTTCAAACACTGCTGGATGTTTTTAGTCATAAAGCTCCAGGGCCTCTTTGCTAGACTAGGGATTTGCTAATGGGGGGGGGGGGGGGGAGTTGGGATTTTTTTTTTAACATTTCCGTTGAAAATCTGCTTAAGTTTGATGATGTTCTAAGCCTCAGTGCGAACTGCGTTTTTCAAGTCTGACCTCAACTTTTACAAGTGACATCTCCAAACAGCTTGTTCTTACAGCCCATGCTCGGGTCTGTGCACGTCTGCCACCCTGGAGAACGACTGCGAAGGCTGCTCTGGGCTTAGGAGAGCCAGGAGCTTGTGTCTCCTGCGTCTCCCACAATGTCCCCCTCTTGCAGGCAGCCAGCAGAACGTAAAGCATGCGATTTTATTATGTCAGGACTTCAAGCCAGCTCCTTACGCCAGGTGTCATGTGCTTGCATGCCAAGGAAGCAGAAGTGTTATTACTTATAAGTACCACAGGGTTGTAACCCCCCCGCACAGGTCGCAGATGTCTGGTCATTCAGGTACACATTTGGCTGCTCTCATCAGGGGTCTCTGTGTGGGTCGCTCGCTCCAAGAAGAAGCTCTTCTCCCTGCAGAGGTGTCTGTGCTCAGGTGCTGGAAGAGGCTTTGCTCTGAATTGCCTGTAGATTCCTTCTTGCTGAATAACRGGGCTCTTCTCTGGTCTGGAAATGGGGATGTTTGCAGTCCTGCCAAAGGAAAATGTATTTGAGGGGKTTTCTTTGAATGATTTTCCCTTTGCTCAATTCAGTAGCTTGCTCTTTCTTGAATTCCAGCATCCCAACAAGTTTCACTGGCTAAATTTCTCCTCCGTGTGTGGGGACTCTCGCTGCCTTTCAGGAGCTGCATGTCTCAGCACAGGCAGTTACTGCAAGGCTCCCCAGAGGAGCCCAAGGTCTCCTGGTTCCAGGATCACRATGGAAAAAAGCATCTTCCATCACTGCAGCAGCAGCAGGTGACCAGGCCTGCCTCAGCCGGCGTCCCAGCCTGGACAGGCTGTCCCATCTCGCCAACGGGGAAATGAAATGAGCAGAGCCRAGCCACCACGAAGCACAGCTGCACGCACACAGGCCAGCATCTCCAGCCAGCAAGAAAGCAGCCAGCCAGCTACGGGGTGGGAGCTTGCCCCCTGCACGGAGGCGGGAGTCCTTCGTGCTGTAGGGACGAGGGCAAGGTCACACCATGGAGAAATGGCTGCTCTTTGCTTCTTCCCGGTGTGACGGTGCAGTCAGTGTCTGCAGCCGCCTTTTATCTGCGCGGTCGAGGTTCTGCAGCGGTGTAAATCTTGAAGCCTCTGCAGTGCGCTTCAGTCCTTTCCCCTGGCAGCCTTGGTGATTAAACCAGTAGAAAGGATGGGGCCACAAAGGAGGATTTATTGCCCTGCTTGAGCTTAGYGCTCTGCTGCAGAAGCCTTCCGGAGCGCACAAGCTGGCAGGCAGAAGGAGTCACGGTGAAGAAGGCAGCTGTAGAGAAGGAGGCTTGGCTGGAGGCAGCTGGGGGTCGACGCTGGTGACATGCTGAGTGGGTCAGTCCCTGCTTTGTGTTGTCTTCAATCATCTCCTAAAGATGGGGAGCGCGAGGGCAAGGAGCCTCCTGTAGGGTAGGAGCTAAGCAGCTTGCAGCTGCCTTGGCTCGGCTGTCACCCTGGGAAGGCAGAAGAGGCTTCCCGAAACCTCAGAGCCCTTCCCGGCTTTCTCCGAACCCCTTATTTATACCACCCAGGGGCAGCACAGTGCCCGCGCAAGGAGGTGAATAACCAGACTCAGAGACCTCCACAGCCCTGCAAAGTCTGGTTTCACCCTGGGCCTGGCAGTCTGTGCCGTGGCGGCGTTGGAAAGAGACCTGGCACYGCTCCGGACCGAGGGCAAGGGGTGTCTAAAACCCAGGCTGGTCCTTTCTGGTGCATCCTAAATGCTCAAGTCTCCTTCCCCACCAGCGGCCCCTCCGGATCGTTATTGGCAAAGGACGACAAGACGGCTTGGTCGGCTTCACATAACTATTTCTTCCTTTTTAATTATTAACTGGTGCCTTACAACAGAAGAGGGAAGAGCGGGCGCTGGCGGCCTGCCAGGCCCAGGAGCTGCTCCGGCAGCGCCAGACGGGCAGCGCCGGCTTTGCCGGGGCACCGGCACGCGACGCACGCGCACGCGGCCTGCAGCTCTTGCAGACGTGATTGCTGGCAATTTTAAGGCATTGAAGAAAACCTACGGTTGTGAATCCTACATCAAAGTTGGCACAGACGCRTTGCAACAGTTCGGTGGGTGAGGARGCTAAGAAATTTGGGAAATTTTGGCGGGCGGCCGGYGGGGCTGCTCTGCGGGACGGCRGCCRCCAGCTCCTCCCGCAGCCCCGCGGCATCGGCTCGCGGCTGGTTTCCAGCGCCCGAGCCCTCGGCGCTGGCGCTGCCGGGGAGGTGCGGCGACCCGCGGTTTACAGTTTAAAACATATGTGGCTCACAGACCCGGTGCTTCTGGGATTCAAGTGATGGCTGCAGCTCGAGGAGGGGGGATGTTTTAGATACACACAGGTTTAGACACTAGACGAAGGGCTGTAGCCTGGAAACGGGTTGTAGCGAATGTGTTGGTTCCCGTTTCCGCCCCGGAAACAGCCGGGCGTGCGGCAGCCCCAGCCGGACGGCTCCTTCTCAGCCGCGCGGCGGGAGGGAGCGCGGGTGCCGCGAGCCGCGGTGCGACCACAGAAACGACCGACATGCATCCAGCTGGCTGCAGCGCTGCCGGCACCGGCTGCCCGCGCCTCCGCCTCATTTAAAAGGGAGCAGTGTGCCCGGTTCAGCCGTCTCCCGGCGGGACCTGGCTCCCGGGGGCAGCTGCCCGCGAGCCCGGCGCGGCCGCGCTCCCGCAGGGGCAGCTCAGAGGCCAAGGGCAGGCTGTTCCCCCTCAAACGCAAAAGGGACGGGACTCCGAGGGTTACATCTTTGCAGCGGTAATACGTCCTTCGCACAGGTCTGATCTCTCCAGCTTCCTGGTAGAGGTTATGGTCTCCTCTATCACTTTGGCCCGRCCGGCTGATATTTTAGAGGCCACTTTAATAATTTCTTCTTGCTCCTCTTTCCTGATGGACAGAGGAGGGGATGCTTTTGCACCAGCGGCCACAGAGGAACTAAAGACCCCTGGCTGGAAAGAGTAAGCGGGGTTAGGGAAGGGGTTCAGCGCTGCAAGGCTGACGCTTCCCGCGCTGAAGTACGTCTCCTCTCCCTCCAGCAGCTTCCTGCAAGCACATTGCAAGGGGAGAGGTTAGTCTGGGACGTCTGCGAGACACCTTCACAGCGACAACCAGTGTGGACCGAACCAGACCCCCCGGGGCAGCCGTGAGCCGGATTTTCGGTGTGTGCCTGGTTTGGGGAAGCGGGGGCACGGCCRGCTGGACGTGAGGTTCGGGTTTGAAACGTCTGCAAATTTTGAGGGTGGTGTGGCCAGGAGCGGCTGTGATTTGTGGGTAAATCGGAGCGCTCCACACCATCACCCAAGTCTAGGGTGAAAATTGTCTCAAATGATGCTGCAAATTCCCCCCCCTCCCCATTGCCTTCCTCTTCTCTACATTTCTGCAGCATTAGTGATGATCTTTCCTTAGGCCCTTTCTCCCAGTATTTATCCTTTGATGGGTACAGCACAGAGCTGAGCAGCGTGAAACTGGTTTAAAATAATACACCTTTCTCAGCAATTTTGGGGGCRCTTCCAATATGTGGTACATAAGACCAGCTCCATCCTCCCCCTCCAGAAACCCCAGCAAAAAATCCCTCTGAACCACAGAAGGAATCTGCCTTCTCCATCTATTTAGAGATGCTTGAGACGCCCTGACCCAACGTGCTTTGACTTTGCCAAGGAGGCAAGTTTCCAATCCAAAATGTCCCTACCGCTATGCCAGCCTGGGGGGGCTGGGAGGTTGTGCCTGGGGGGGCGGCCGGGGGTTCGAGCAGCCGTACCTGTAGGCAGCTATCTCGATGTCGAGGGCCATCTTCACATTAAGCAGGTCTTGGTACTCCCTCAGGTGCCGAGCCATCTCGCTCTTGGTGCTTCGCAGGTCGTCCTCCAGCTGCCCGATGGTGTCCTGCAGGGAGGCAAAGGCAGGGGCGGTCACGGCCCTGTTTCGGGGCAGGGGCCTCTCCCGCGGGCTTTCTGCTCCATCCGCAGCGGAGAAGGGGAAGGTGCGAGGGGCAGTTTGCCCGCCGGCTCTGGAGGTGGGGTTCGACCCTCTTCCAGCACGTCCCAGCCGCGCTCCCCCCTTGCAGGACACGCGCCGCTCAGCAGCGCCTCCGCCTCCTCCCYTGCAGTGGCTTTGCCCCCCCGGAGCTGCAAAATCCAGTTTTGCCTGCGATGTGGAAGAGTTTGCGGGCAGCTCTGTGCTGCTTGCTGACAGTGGGGACTGACCTTTTATTCCAATTTTTTGTTGGAAAACGCAGCCCTGTCTTTCCCCCACATGCAACCAAGGGGGTATCTAAGCAGGATCAGCATTTTCCATAGGTAAGGACAAGCAGGGACACACGAGCCTGGTTATGGAGCAGARAAAACTGCGACTCGAGGACAGAGGGAGGCTGGCATGACGGTCAAGCGAGCTGCCGGTGGGCCCGGCACTGCTCCCAGATGGGGTCACCAGGCTGCTCGCCCAAAAGCAGTAAAACCAGCCCCCGCGGAGGCCGTCCCCGAGCCGACGATCCCCCGTCGCCCCACCAAAACTGCGCGACTTGGAGCAAGCAGTCTGCACATAAGGCACGGCTCAGCCGGTGCCCGCAAAGCCCGCAGCAGCCGGCTGCAGGGAAAGGGGGAAATGCCGAGAAATGGGAGCTGCCGGTGATGGCGCGCGCGGGGCCTGGGGCGCCCGGGGGGGTGACGCGGCGCTGCAGAAGCCGGGAGACGCACGCCGCTGCAAACCTGCTCCCGAGCAAAAAGGGCCTGACGCATTGCTTCAGATCTGGCAGCATAGCCTAAGAATATAAAGAAACCTGTCCTTGCTTTCGTAGCATATAGGAACATTTAAAAGCTGAAAAATAGGAATATTCTCTTTTAACTTCTACCCTTTTCCACCGGTTTCATTCAGGGAAATTTAGCTCCTAAATACGCACCTTGTTCAAAAGAAAAGTATTACCACACTTAAAGCAGGACCTGAGGGTCACACAGAAAAAAAGCTGATGTGCTGTAGCTAGATTATTTTCAATTATGGTAATGTTTAATCCAGTTGCATTATTTTTTCCAACACATATGTCCTGGAATCCCTCTTTTCACATGGCATCAAGACTATTAAGAAGATTACTTACGCATAATCCTTTCATCCACTGCAGGAAATACTGTGTATCACCTAATTATTTGCACAGTATTTGTTGAAGGAGAAGACCCCAACTATTTAGCAAGACCGCAAGCAGCTTGGAGCTATAGTCATGGCCTTCTGGAGAGCCCGGCAGAATTTGGCCTTGCAGATGACAAGGCATTGCTTGGGGGTGATAGAAGGGTGTCCTTCAAGTATGACCTAAGGCAGTTTTTTTCCAGTTTTTAGAAGGAAACAGCTTGATTTAGAATCCACAGATGATTTAACAACCATTTAATGGTATAATCTCCGGATGCAGTGTATTTTAAATAGTGAATGTTTTCTTGAAGTTGGAAAATGCGGTAATACTACGGTGAGTGAAATGGAAACATATATCGCTATGCCAGAGATGCGGAGAGCTCAGCGTCCGCCCCGTCCCGGCTTCCACGGACGGAAGGACCAGGCTGCAAATCCAGCCCGGCCGCTTGCCGAGCTCTGGTCTCCGCAGCGCCCGTGCCCAGRGCCGGGCCGCGGTGAGGGGCTGCGCTTGCGACCCCCCCAAGGACACGGGGCGCGGACGCCGACCCGCTGCCCACCCCGGCAGCCGAGGGGCAGAGCAGGGACGGGGCGATGCCCCCGGGGCAGCACCGCCGGGCGCAGGGAGAGGAGACTGCGCGGGGGGCGGCGCAGGTGCTGGGTGCTGCGCGCTGCCGGGGGGCACCGCGGGAGGGCTCGGGTGCTCTGTGGGGAGGGGTGCTCGGGGGCTGCGTTGGGTGGAGGTGCTCGGTGCTGCACAGGGTG
>NW_020449418.1:6544767-6547074 GCF_003343035.1 Apteryx rowi
CCGCGCCCGCGGTGCTGAAGCGCTGCGGCGGCGGGTGACGCGCGCGGGTGTGCGCGGGTGTCCGTGAGCTGGATGGGTGGGCGGACACGCACACACGCGCATGCACATGCACACGTATGCACACACATGCACGCACACACATACACATGCACACGTACACATGCACACATATGAACACACACAACGCACACACACATGCACACGTACACATGCACACACATGCACACACACACGTACACACACATGCACACATACATGCACACACACACACATGCACACACACACGCACACACACAYGCACACACGCACGGGCAGAGGGATGGACAAGGTCACACGCGCACAGAGCCAGATGGCTGCAGAGGCAGCACAAAGGGGCAGGCACGTGCGCACAAGGACGCGCGGACACACGCAGAGACGGAGGGACAAAAGGATGCGCGGACACGCGGAGAGACGCGTGCGGACACCTGCAGGTGCACAGGCAGAGCGGGGCAGACGTGCAGGCAGAAGCAGGCAGAAACGGGCAGGCGGAGAGGCAGAGCAGAACGGGCACACGCGCGGAGGCTGTCACGCGCACACGGGCACGCGTGCACACACACGCAGACGAGGGACAGGCAGACACACGGACACGGCGCATGTGCATGAGGCACCTATGCTGGGGCGTCCCCCAGGCGTCTGGGGTGAAGGTGTCCTGGATGCTGGTCCCAGCCCTCTCCTCCAGCTTAAAACAACCAAGAGACCCACGTGTGATGAGCGTGGTGAAATGTGCAGCCTGAGCCTGTCTCTCCTGCTGTACATCTCTGCACCACTCTGCCTGTGGGGAAGGGTACCCAGGGGCTGATGCCCTCTTCCCCCCCTCCACCTGCCCCCAAATCTCCTCACAGGTGCCCAGGGGGTGACATGGGAGGCCCAGCAGACACGCAGTGACTTGCAGACAAGCCAGGGCTGACATGGAGAGAGCCGTGACTTTGAAAAGAGCTGCCCCCCGTCAAAGGAACCGGCCAAACGGGGACACGTGGTGCTGGGATTCCCACCTACTTGGGAGCAGAAGGTTTTATCACGCTGTTGATCACAACAGCGGCTCTGGAGGAGGTCCTGCAACAGCGACCGCAGCTGGAGAGTGCAGCACCCAGCATCCCTGCAGGCTGCCACATGTACATCCCACCCCAGTCCTCTTCATCTGTCCCATAGGGCATAGGGGGAATAAGAAGTTTAATTAAGTGGAGCCAAAGGAAGGAGGCAGGACACCAGCTATATACACACTTCGGCAAGAGACCTGGGTTGTGCCCCATTTTTCCAGGACTCAAAGCTGCTCATGGATGGGGTTGCTTTCCTGGGAAGACTCCATTTTCCTGAAGCCCGTTTTAGGTCAGTGATTGCAAGGCTGTAGCGCTTGGATCATCTAGCTAGCTCACATTTCTAGTAGTAGAGCAAGCTGGGCAAACAGCCTCCACCATGAGCCCACGCTGCGGGTCTGCCAGCCCTCCCAGCCTTGGGAGCTTGGTGCCTGGCCCCGGCTGCCTGGCTCGCGCTGCTGCTGCTTGAAATCCTCACCTCGGTCTGGCGTTTTTTCGAGTCTTTCACATACTTCTCACACACAAGTCATACGCGCTTTTGTTTTACCACTTCCTCAACTTCTGTTGCTTAGCATTACAAAACGGATTTATCCACGAGAGCTGCAAGCTGGGCTTCTGCTCCTGCAAATAAAGGATGAATTAACTGAGGAGTTACCAGCTCTGCTTCGTTACTGCGTGGCACYGTTTTGGTGCTTTGCTTTGGTGATTATTACTGAGGACATTGGCTGTTTTGGTTCTCTTTCCTCTGGGAAAAGCCAAGCGCAGCCTACCCTGGCCTCCCTGTTCACGCGGATTTAGCTCTGCCGTACGCGTGTAGTCCAAAAGCAGAGCCAGGAGAGTCACAGTCTTCTCCAGCACAARAAATGCAAGGATCTCTCCAGGCGCCGCTGGCACCAGCGGGTCGAGACCCTTTGCCTCCTRCCAGGTGGAGGTTTCTGGAGTCCCTCCACACGGGCCTTATGCACCATGGTCTAGCAGGGGAGGAGACTGGGGTGCAGGCCCGGAAATTTTGGGCAGAGAAACGCAGAGCCCTGAGCGGGGAGGTCTGTGCGCCTCCCCCGAGGGGCGGCACTTTGCCCCCGCTCCCTGGCCGCGGCCCCTCTGCGGCTCCGCGCCGGGTTCGCACATTCTCCCCGGTCCCTGCCGCCGCCGGGGCGGGCGGGCGGGAGGGGCGGAGGGAGCGCGCGCGCGCGCGTGTGTGTGGAAGGGGGCGGGGCGCGGGGCGCGCCTGCGC